>NC_091458.1:127579704-127881076 GCF_027789765.1 Dendropsophus ebraccatus
GATTATTACAGTAATACAGGTAGAGGGCGCTGGGTAATGAGGATAATAGATGGCGCTAAGCAGGCTGAGGTTATTACAAGTGGAGCCCGATAGATGGCGCTCGGTTATCTAAGATTATTAGACGTGAAGTTAATAGAAGCCGCTAGGAAGTTTATTGCACGAGGTAAAACAACAGATGGCGCTGCGGTATAATCAGTGAGTGTACGGAGGGGTTCTGGCCGCGTTACCGTTTACTAAAAAGCTACATTCAATGCCGCAGGGACGTTGCCCGGCCTTTCCCTTACTAAAGATGGCGGACAGGGCGTCAGTCACGCCTCTGTGGTAGCGTCGCTTCCTCCCAGCGTGCACTGCGCTCCAGGAAGCGGCCTGAGCTGTCTAGTCAGAGAGAAGCAGCTGGTCAGGATGGAGGAAGAGGAGCTGGAGGTGGTGGAGGAGCTGGAGGCTGTGTTACACCTGGCGCCTGAGGTGCAGCTGGCCATAGAGCAGGTGAGGGCAGCCGGCTGTGTGCTGGAGGGCGAAGCAGCAGCTTATGGCGGTCAGTGGTAGCACATCAGGGGGGCTGGGCTGTAAGTGCCCCCCTAACAGTGCTGCCAGGCTCAGGGCACATCATGGGGTCTGGGCTGTAAGTGCCCCCCTAACAGTGCTGCCAGGTACAGGGCACACCATGGGGGCTGGGCTGTAAGTGCCCCCCTAACAGTGCTGCCAGGTACAGGGCACATCAGGGGGGCTGGGCTGTAAGTGCCCCCCTAACAGTGCTGCCAGGTACAGGGCACATCAGGGGGGCTGGGCTGTAAGTGCCCCCCTAACACTGCTGCCAGGTACAGGGCACATCAGGGGGGCTGGGCTGTAAGTGCCCCCCTAACAGTGCTGCCAGGTACAGGGCACATCAGGGGGGTTGGGCTGTAAGTGCCCCCCTAACAGTGCTGCCAGGTACAGGGCACATCAGGGGGGCTGGGCTGTAAGTGCCCCCCTAACAGTGCTGCCAGGTACAGGGCACATCAGGGGGGCTGGGCTGTAAGTGCCCCCCCTAACAGTGCTGCCAGGTACAGGGCACATCAGGGGGGCTGGGCTGTAAGTGCCCCCCTAACACTGCTGCCAGGTACAGGGCACATCATGGGGGCTGGGCTGTAAGTGCCCCCCCTAACAGTGCTGCCAGGCACAGGGCACATCATGGGGGCTGGGCTGTAAGTGCCCCCCTAACAGTGCTGCCAGGCACAGGGCACATCATGGGGGCTGGGCTGTAAGTGCCCCCCTAACAGTGCTGCCAGGTACAGGGCACATCAGGGGGGCTGGGCTGTAAGTGCCACCTGACACACTGCTGCCAGGCACAGGGCACATCATGGGGGCTGGGCTGTAAGTGCCACCTGACACACTGCTGCCAGGCACAGGGCACATCATGGGGGCTGGGCTGTAAGTGCCCCCCTAACAGTGCTGCCAGGTACAGGGCACATCATGGGGGCTGGGCTGTAAGTGCCCCCCTAACAGTGCTGCCAGGCACAGGGCACATCATGGGGGCTGGGCTGTAAGTGCCACCTGACACACTGCTGCCAGGCACAGGGCACATCATGGGGGCTGGGCTGTAAGTGCCACCTGACACACTGCTGCCAGGCACAGGGCACATCATGGGGGCTGGGCTGTAAGTGCCCCCCTAACACTGCTGCCAGGTACAGGGCACATCAGGGGGGCTGGGCTGTAAGTGCCCCCCTAACACTGCTGCCAGGTACAGGGCACATCATGGGGGCTGGGCTGTAAGTGCCCCCCTAACAGTGCTGCCAGGTACAGGGCACATCATGGGGGCTGGGCTGTAAGTGCCCCCCTAACAGTGCTGCCAGGCTGAAAACACATCATGGGGTCTCGGCTGTAAGTGCCCCCCTAACACTGCTGCCAGGTACAGGGCACGTCAGGGGGGCTAGGCTGTAAGTGCCACCTGACACACTGCTGCCAGGCACAGGGCACACCATGGGGGCTGGGCTGTAAGTGCCCCCCTAACGGTGCTGCCAGGCTCAGGGCACATCATGGGGGCTGGGCTGTAAGTGCCCCCCTAGCACCGTGCTGCCAGGCTCAGGGCACATCATGGGGGCTGGGCTGTAAGTGCCCCCCTAGCACAGTGCTGCCAGGCTCAGGGCACACCATGGGGGCTGGGCTGTAAGTGCCCCCCTAACAGTGCTGCCAGGCACAGGGCACATCATGGGGGCTGGGCTGTAAGTGCCCCCTGACACACTGCTGCCAGGCACAGGGCACATCATGGGGGCTGGGCTGTAAGTGCCCCCTGACACACTGCTGCCAGGCACAGGGCACATCATGGGGGCTGGGCTGTAAGTGCCCCCTGACACACTGCTGCCAGGCTCAGGGCACATCATGGGGTCTAGCCTGGTGTAAGTGCCCCCCTAGCACACTGCTGCCAGGCTCTGAGGACATTAGTGGGTATGGATGACTGAGGGCTGGGGAGATCTGTTCCCAGCTCTATATATCCTTCTGTCCTTAAAGGGGTTGTTCATCTCCAGTGACAGCTCAGTGTAAGGCTGACATGGCTGACTTTATTGAGGTTTATTCAGTTATGGATTTTCCCTGAACGACAGAACGTCCATAGCTGCCGGTAAGCTGCATACAGCTTCACCCACCTATGAGGGATCACCATTGGCGGCCCATATTCTGAAATCACTGGAGGAAGATGATGGCGCCTTTTAGGGCCGGCCTTAGGATTGTTAGTGCCCTATAATTTACCAACGAGAAAGAAAAAAGTGATGGCACTGCCTGGCTCTCCACTAGATGGCACTATCTCAGGCTGGGTCCGGTATGTGGTGGTGCTCAATCCGAAATAAACATGCTGTATGAACAATGAATAAAGGATAAAAGGAGGCACTCACCAGCAGTGTATTCAGACCATCCGGCTTTTATTGCTGTGCGCAGGGGGAGCGGGGGAGACAAGGTGGGTGACCGCAGTTTCGCGGCTTAGTGCCGCTTTGACGAACCCTCATGTGACTGGTACGTCACTTCCTTTTATGTGTGCAACTTTATCAAACAATGTGAGTGACAAACAAACAAACATCAATTAAAATAAAGTACAAATTACACTGGCTAGCATATTCGGATATAGGGATTCATGCAATATTCACATCACTACGAGTATTAAGACCCAGGGCGCCAAGCGCATCATATTTAATGATAAGTTCAGTTTCTTTTTGAAGGAGCAACCACTTTCTATCACCCCCACCTTTTGGGGGAGGGACAATACATAACCCAGCAAAATGTAACTGTGAGGAATCCCCATCATGTTCCTGCTGAATATGTCTGATCATGCGGGGGCTACCTTTCCCTGTCTGCACTGATCTGACATGCTCTGAGAATCTCCTCCACATGGGGCGGATGGTCTTCCCTGTATAATATTTGCCACAGTTACAAATCAAAGCATATACCACATACTGGCTTTTGCATGTCCTAAAGTCATTAACCACATGTTCATGGCCACCTAATTTAATGTATCTACCATTATTTAATAATCTACAGTAGTGGCAATGGCCACACTTACAATTACCCTTGGCTGACCTGGATGTAAGCCATGACCCTTCTTTTTGTGGATTCTGTTTGTCAAGTCTCCCATGGACTAGTAGATCTTTAATGCTCTGAGTGCGTCTAAATGTCACTGTGGGGCGCTCAGCAATGTGTCCTCTTAGGTGTTCGTCCTGTTCTACAATGTGCCAGTTTTTGTAAATAGCGTTCTTAATGGTTCTCTCCAGGGGTGAATAATCAAATGTGAATACCACTCTTTTTTTATCTGCCTTGTGTTTTTTATTTACATGTATATTACGCTGTTTTGTTGTAAGCAGTTGGAGTCTGTTCACACTTGACGCCCTCTGGAGGCTCTCGCTAATTAGTTGTTGGGGATATCCTCTTTTTCTCAGTCAGTGGCTCAATTCCTCTGCCTGTTTAGTGAATGAAATGTAATTGTTATTTATGCGTCTCAATCTGATAAATTGACTGTACGGTAACGCTCTCTTAGTGTGGTGTGGATGGTAGCAGTGAATTAAGCAGTGAATTGACAGCCGTCTTTTTTCTATAGCATGATGTGGTAAGTGTGCCGCTGCTAATGTCCAGGTGTACATCTAAGAAGTCCAGCTCCAGTCCCCCATACACAGATGTATAAAACATGTTAAAATTATTATCATTCATGTATCCCACAAACTCCAGGGACCTTTCTTCAAAAAAGAACCTGAACTGATCATTAAATATGATGCGCTTGGCGCCCTGGGTCTTAATACTCGTAGTGATGTGAATATTGCATGAATCCCTATATCCGAATATGCTAGCCAGTGTAATTTGTACTTTATTTTAATTGATGTTTGTTTGTTTGTCACTCACATTGTTTGATAAAGTTGCACACATAAAAGGAAGTGACGTACCAGTCACATGAGGGTTCGTCAAAGCGGCACTAAGCCGCGAAAATGCGGTCACCCACCTTGTCTTCCCCGCTCTCCCTGTGCACAGCAATAAAAGCCGGATGGTCTGAATACACTGCTGGTAAGTGCCTCCTTTTTATCCTTTATTCATTGTTCCTATAATTTACCATCTTTTGTCCCTCTCGGATGTACCGTACCATGCCCTAATAACCTGAGCAGTGCTGCCGCAGCAAAGAACAGAGACACTTCACGTGCTGGGACCATCCGCACCCTTTCAGTACTGGCTGGGTATATGCCCTGTGGGACTGCCCAGGCTTAGGCACAGACACCAGTGTCTATTGAGTAACCAACAATGGCCGTACTATTACATAGTGTTAACATAGCCTAAACCTGAGAGAGTGACTGAGGCTCTATACTCTGTTTTTGTTTTAATGGATCTGCAGTAGAGATGAGCAAACCCCGAGCATGCTGGAGTCCATCCGAACCCGAACTTTAGGCATTTGATCAGCGGTGGCTGCTGAAGTTGGATAAAGCCCTAAGGCTATGTGGAAATCATGGATATAGTCATTGGCTGTATCCAGGGCCGGACTGGGACTTAAAATCAGCCCTGGCACTCAAACCTCAGCAGCCCACATAATATATGCTCCCCAATATATTATAGACAGCAGTGTGCTATACAGGCTGTAGCGAATTCTGCTCATTACTCACTACTTCATTAAATACATGAACCCTACCATCAACACATAAAAAACAACATAATCTGCTGTGGATTTGATGTTGCATATTTATGT
This sequence comes from Dendropsophus ebraccatus, assembly GCF_027789765.1. Lineage (NCBI taxonomy): Eukaryota > Metazoa > Chordata > Amphibia > Anura > Hylidae > Dendropsophus > Dendropsophus ebraccatus. The sequence continues at coordinate 127,584,893 of NC_091458.1, forward strand.
GTTTCAGATGCACCAAATCCACAATAAGAGTGGTCCATACCACGTACAGTGTTGTAGATCCCGGCATACAGGTGCGAGGGAGATATAAGTGACAGGACCTTTAGTCCTACATAAACTTTTATAATCATTACCAGCTGAAGTGTGAGAGGTAGAGCAGAGCCCCAGCTGCACCTCCTGCCCCGGCCTGCTCTGACTGATTTACACTTTAGCTGGTAATAAAAAGGAGTAATTATAGTGCAGTTACATCCAGTGACTCACAGGAGGTGTCTTCTGTGCATGAATAGCAAGTGACGTTTTTGCTGAAGTTGTTCTCTTTTTCTTGGTTGGCTATCATGAAGACTTCTCCAGCCATGACACCTCCCTGCAAGATCTACCAGACAAACAATTTAGGATCCTTGCTCCAGCATCATCTTCAAGTGTATTGCCACAGTAACCTTTCTCCCTCTGTGCCCCCTTATAAGCAGTCTGTGCTACTAAATAGTAGTCCAGCCCTTCTGCACCTCTATATAGTATTATAGTATCAGGTCCCCTCTGTATTTCTTACCCGCATCCACACACCACATATGCTATACATACATCACAAACACTCAACACACACTGTGCACACATACATGCATACATACTGTGCATACATACATACATAAAGACAAACACACACACACTGTGCATGCATACATACATACACACACACACACTGTGCACACATACATACTGTGCATGCACACAAATATACATACAGACACACTGTGCACACGTACATACACACTGTGCATACATACATATATGCATAGACGCACACTGTGCACACATACATACGGTGCATGCATACATACATACACACATACTGTGCATACATACATGTACACATACATACACACTGTGCATACATACATATATATATATATATACATAACTACATACATACACACTGTGCATACATACATGTATACATACAGACACACATTATGCATACATACATACATTATAAACACACACTGTGCATGCATACATATGTACACATGTAGCCGGCATTAAACAGATTGTGCTGATGCTACAGTTTGTGTATGGTCACATGTCGGCACAATTTGTCTACCACAGGCAGTATACACTTTGTGTCGCGCTGTGTACTGCTGATTCCCTTGGGCTGGGCGCACTACAACCAACCCCTGGCATCCCTCTCACAAAGTAGACTATAAACTAGGACAGCATCTCCTCCATGCAAAACATGTGTTTTCATATTCTACCACATTGCATATACAAAAAATATATAATACTGTAAGAATAAAAAGACACAATTTTTGCATGAAGTAGATGTGGTCCTTTGTATTTTGTTTAATACATTCACATATGAACACAATCTGTACAAATATACATTATAAAGCCATGTTCCCACTGCATAGGTTATGTAACAATCATGGCTGTTGTAACAACGGCCATGATTACTATGGAACTTATGTAATGGTACTTTCTAAGGAATTTTGACTGGAGTGTATACACATAGTATACACTCCGGCCGGGATCCCTAGCGGCGCCGCATGAAACTGACATGTCAGTTTTCTGGGGCCACAGAAAACCGAGTCAGTTTACACAATGGCGCGTGCGACTCTGGACGCACGCTCCATTGTGAGCAGCAGGGAATTTGGCTTCAGACACACACTGATGCGCCTGCATCCGAATTCAGCGGCAGTGAAGATTATCCGTCTGGTACTGCAGTACCGACTGGAATGATCTTCTCTAACACCGTCCACAGAACGGCCGGTATGTTACGCCATGTGAACATGGCCTCTATATGCATGCCTACTGCACATTCATACATGCATTTATCATAAGCATACTACAGAGGAATGCATACACTATATACACACACATATATATATATATATATACTGTAAATGCATATATCATATATAAATACACACTATACATACATATAGAAATCCTTTACACACACAATACACATACTGTACACACTACTATATAGATACACACTTTCACTTTGCACTCACACTATAAGACAAGAAACAATCACTTACTGTTCATAGACAAGCTCCTTCCATCCCAGCTGCTGACAGGTCCTCCTCCCTCACAGCCAGCATGGTGCTCCCCTGCCCCTCCGACAGCAGAGCAGGAAGGAGATGATGACGTCACTAAGTGGGGGGAGGGAAAGTTGGTTGCGTCCTTACACAGGGGGGGAGGGCAGGCTTTGGCTGTAGCTTGGTGAGAAGAACAGGTCTTTAAGAGTCCTTCTTTTTTCTCACCAAGCAGTGCTGTTTGTTCATAGCAGCAAGGGCCCCCTCTGTGTGACTCCTCAGTCGGCAGCAGCCACTCTATGCTGCAGGGGGCAGCAGCTCCTTCTCCCCTGTCCTTCATTAATCAGCTCCCCTGCGGCAGGAAATGACGTTAGCCGACGGTAGCAGACGTGCCTGTGCGGCACCTCTGCTACACAGAGAGAAATAACTAAGAGGCAGAGCGGCCCTTGAGTGTTCTGGAGGGGAGGGGGAGGGAGAATATGCCGGCTCAGCCCCATTAGCAGAGGCCGAGGGAACAGCGCGGTGGCCGGCAGCGCTGTTCTCTCAACCACTGCAGGGGCCGATATTAGTTTGCAGGGGGACCAGCAGCCCCTCTGATTGGTAATCCTGGCGGCCCAGCGGGCATTCGCCCGCTCCGCCAGATTACCAATCCGGGCCTGGCTGTATCCATGTTTTCCAGACAACCTTAGAGCTTTATCCAAGTTCAGCAGCCACGGCTAATCAAATGCCGAACGTTCAGGTTTGGATCGACTCGAACCCGGTTCGCTCATCTCTAATCTGCAGTAAAGTGAAAATGTTATTATTCTACGTGTAGGATTTATTTTGCAAGTTTCTTTACCGTATAACCAGCGGCTTCATCCTCCCACTTAGGAATACAAATTTTCGAGTTCTTTCATGTATGGGGATAGTTGGTGAGCTCTTATTTTCCTGGCATATAAATACAAGATTATGCCCTTTTAATTCCATATATTACATATCTTTTCATAGCTCCTAAATTGTTACCAGATAATAACCGTCCTACTAAACTGTGTGTGTTGTTCTTTTAACCTAGTTGCCTATTTAGCATATAGCGCTGACGCTATACGGAACAATTACCATGCTATACTGTACACAAGTAAAGATGATAAATGAGTTTTCCCCATAGCTAACAAGTATTATCCTTTTCCCTCACAGGTATTCCCAAGCCAGGACCCACTAGATCGGGCAGACTTCAATGCGGTAGAATATATTAACACTTTGTTTCCAACTGAACAGGTAGGTGTGATTGGCTTATATATAGGTATATATGTATAGGGAATGGATGCAGGCAGTCAACACAGACCTTTTGTGTCCGGACGTTCTTCATTGGGTAAATGGGGACGGACAACTATTGGGGCAAAACAATTGTTACACCTCACTCTTTTGAACAATAGACCATGCGGGTTGCAGACTACAATTTCCACCATGCATTGCTGACATTTATTCCAGGCCGTCCTCGTCCCCCTGTATCCCCCTGGCTGCTATACACCTCCACATATTCATGTTGTGCTTTGTCATTGCCTAGTTTCTCACAGTTTTTCCTAGTTCCCATCCTCTGCTGTTTCATACAAACATCTTGCCCTCCATTAAAGGGGTTGTCCAGCGAAAATCTTTTTCCTTCAAATCAACTGGTTTCAGAAAGTTATATAGATTTGTAATTTACTTCTCATGAAAAATCAGTACTTATCATCTGCTGTATGTCCTGCAGGGAGTGGTGCATTCTTACCAGTCTGACACTGTGATCTCCGTCCGGAGCAGTAGCAAATCCCCATAGAAAACCTCTCCTGCTATGGGCTGTTCCTGTCTTCGACAGGGGTGGCAGCAGAGAGCACTGTTTCAGACAAAAGAACTGAGCATGCTCACCCAGAAAGATAAAACAGAACTACAGCTTGTAACCTCACATTTTGGGCCAGTAAGTAGCTGGTGTTTAAGTGCGAACTCCTTAAAGAGGATGTACCATTAGGTACATCCGCTTTAATCTGACCCAGGGATAGAATGGTGCCGCCACAGGGAAGCCGTTGCCGCGGTTAGTTTTTTGAACCATGGCCCGGTTCCTGTGTACGTCGCCGTTCTATCCATGGGTTTCGGGCTGGGGCTGAAGCACAGGAGGCAGGCCAGCCTGTCCTCTGTGGGTGGAATCCCCGCCCTTCTATGACACGGCTCCATTTATTGTAATGAAGCCGTGTCATGGGGGGGGGGGGGGGTTCTTGCACTGGGGGTGGGCCGGCCCGCCTCCTGTGCTTCAGCCCCGGCCTGCTACCCGTGGATAGAAAGGCGGCGTACACGGGGACCAGGCCGCGGTTAAAAAAATGGGCCGCGGCACCAGCTCCCCCGTGACGGCGCCGTTCTATCCCTGGGTCAGATTAAAGAGGATGTACCTGATGGTACATCCTCTTTAATACTTTTTTCAATGAATGTGGCGAGCATTGTTGAGCTAGCATGCTTTCCTTTTGCAGCATGTCTGCCTTTTTTTTTGGCCGCTGTGGAGGCAGGGGGGTCTGTGTCTTGCCTTACATATATAATATACATTTTCTTTAACCCCTTGCCTCCGCAGCCTGTTTTGGCCTTAATGCCCAGGGCCTATTTTTCAAATCTGACCTGTCTTTCTTTATGTAGTGATAACTTTTAACTATCGCGGTTATTCTGAGATCGTTTTTTCATGACATATTCCTCCGTATGTTTGTGGTATATTTTGGTTGAACACTCAGTTTTTTTTAAAAAAAAAACAACACATTTGTGCAAAAATTCGAAAAATGTACATTTTTTTATATTGAAAATTCTCTTTTCCTAAGAAAGATAGTCATGCTACATGAACTAATTATTAATGCAACATCTACAACATGTTTGCTTTATGGTCACGTTATTTGGTATATGTCCTTTTACTTGTTAGGATGTTAGAGAGCTTCGAAATTTTGCAGCGATTTTTCAAATTTTCATGAAAATTTCAGCTCTGATTTTATTAGGGACCAGTTCAGTTCTGAAGTGGATTTGTGGGGCCTGTGTGTTAGTTATCCCCATAAATCCCTGCACTGTAAAAACTGCACCCCTCAAAGTATTCAAAGTAACATTTCATAAGTTTATCAACCCTTTAGGTGTTTCGCAGAAATTCAAAAAAGTTGGAGGGGAAATTTGAAATTTCCTTTTTTTTGGCAGATATTCTATTTTATTAAATTTTTTCCTCTAACCCATCAAATACCAACTGCAAAATACCACTCACTAGAGATGAGCGAACCTGGAGCATGCTCGAGTCGATCTGAACCCGACCTTTCGGCATTTGATTAGCGGTGGCTGCTGAAGATGGATAAAGCCCTAAGGCTATGTGGAAAGCATGGATATAGTCATTGGCTGTATCCATGTTTTCCAGACAACCTTAGAGCTTTATCCAAGTTCAGCAGCCACTGCTAATCAGATACCGAACGTTCAGGTTCGGATCGACTCGAACCTGAACCCTACCACTCACTCTATATTCCCCTTATTCCAATGTCTCTAGAAATCCCCCATATGTGGCCGCTGTGCATCATCTGACTCAACCACAGGCCGCAGACATGACAGAGACCTGGGGAATTTTGGGGCCTTTTATAATTTCAGGTTTGTTTTTTTTTTAGCCATTACACCATGTCACAGAGGCCTTGCGGTGCCAAAATATTTGTGTAAGACGAGTTGACGTTTCCATCGGTACCATTCAGGGGGACATGTGACCCTGATCGTTTTTTATTACATTTTTTATGAGGTAGTATGAATAAAAACACAATTTAGCAGCTTTTTTTAACCTTTTTTTTTGTACGCAGTTTACTGTACGTCACATATGACATGTTACAATTCGCCAGGTTTGTAAGATTACAGCGATATCCATTTTTTATAACTTTTGTTATAGTTTATGCCATTTATGCTCTAAAAACTGTTTGTGTCTTGCATATTGTAAGAGCAGTAATATTTTTATTTTTCTGCCAGTGGAGTTATGTGAGGACCTTTTTTTTTTAATTAGTTTTTTATAAAAAAAAATTTGCGCCGTTAATTGGGCGGGATAACTAATGTAACGGGTTAATAGACAGGGTCATTACGGACGTGGCGAAACCAAATATATGTAGCTCATTTATAGGTGATCATTTATAAAAGGGGATGGGGAGTGGGAGGTCGGAGGGAGCGGATCTCCCTCTGGCTGCTCCATAGACACTGTGACCGCCTGGACCACGGTGTCTATGAGGTTAACTACTCTCCGGGCAGGGGCAACGGGAGGAGGCTGTGTGACACAGCCTCCTCCTGCTGCCTGTTAGTTGTTAGGGACAGAGGGGGGAGGCAGGAAAAGAATGACATTCCGGAAACGTCATTTTGCATTAACCACCTGCATGCCATGACGTTCCCGGATCGTCATTTTGCAGCAAGGGGTTAATAAAGTTAAAGGGATACTCCGGCAAAAATCTTTATTTCAAATTAACTGGTGTCAGAAAGTTATATAGATTTGTAATTTAATATAATATATTGGTGCAGCTCACAATTATCGCTGTATAGGTCGAGGTTAAACTAAAAAATGCCCTTACCTAGAAAGGAGCGAGTGAGGAAATCGGAAGTACATAAAGTTTTTTTTTAGTCCTCTAAACCACAACAGTCCTATCTTACCAGTTGAAATGGTTACCTGTACAGGTCGTAAACATATACTAATCTGGCCAAGATTTGGACAGTAATAAATTAATTTAATATAATCATAAATAGCGCATGATATAAATATTCATCAACAGAAGATAAAAACATATATACGCATTCCTATAGTTATCAAAAATGAGGATTAATACATGGAACATTAAATAAATGCACATAAAGGTTCAATACACAGATAAATAAATAAATAGAAATAAAAAATAAAAAATAAACAATAGAAAAATGAGTCAAAAAAAAAAAAAAAAAAAAAAAAAAGGTCTCTTTAAAATGAGCGGTACCGCTGGGTGCCGGCCGGTTGCGAAGTAATATTGCTTATACCTTTAATTGTAAGCTACTAATTCCACTCTAGTTGCAGTTCAGTTTAGAGGGTGGTCTTGGACTTGTAGTCCTTCCAGGTACATATCAAGACTCGGACTGATAGTCTTTTTTAACGTGTTTTACAGACACCCTTTTAGACTAATAGTCCTCCCGAGTCATCAAAGTATGGTCTGCTTTGTTAGATCAGTAATGATATTTTACGCAAACAGTGATATCAGACACAAACTTATGGCGTTTGTAGCGCCTCTCACCCGTCCCGAGGTGGCTGGTGGTATCGCTTCTTTCCTCTCTGCTATCAGCTCGCAACGGCCGAATGAGGTTAGCGGCTAGTGTAGCGATCCCGCAGCGTGTCCTCGTGGTTCTGAGGATACCTTCGCGCGCGATGGTACAGCCTCGATCTCGTCACAGATGACTCCGTCCGGGACAGGGTGGTAAAGATGGTTGTGGTATTCCAAATGGCAAGTGTCCAGATGGTACAATACAATCGGGGGGCCCCCCAGAGGGACAATGGGTCAAGAGTAAATCCCAAAAAAAGGGAAAAGAAAAGAAAAATAAAAAATAATAATAATAATAATAAAAAAAAAAAAAAAAAAGAAAAAAAAAAAAAAAAGAAAATGAGAAAAAATAATGTTCGGTTTAAAATCACAATAACTAATCTGATGTAGCATTAGTCTGTATAATTGCCATACGCGTTTCAAGGTTCTCAATGTTTAACCTCTTCGTCAGTGGCGATGATGCTAGTCTTTGCAGGCCCATTTAGTGGGATATTTTTAGTCAGTTACTGATTGATCATGTAATCATGTGATTGATCATGTGATTGATCATGTGATATCCAGAAGAAACTCAGGACTGGATTTGGGTATTTCAGACCATCAGTTACTGATTGATCATGTGATATCCAGAAGAAACTCAGGACTGGATTTGGGTATTTCAGACCATCTTTTGCGATCCGCATAGAAACCCATTTTCCGTATATTCTATGCATACTCAAGAGTTGTTCTGGCATATATTCTTATGAACATTGTAAACTGCAGGTTACAAGGGTGCAATGGTAAAACACTCAACAGCGTCTGGTTGTATTGTTATTATTGCTGTATTAATACATTCTAGAAAACGCATTACAAACGCAGCATGTGTGAACAGGGGCTAAACACAAAAAACACGAAAAAGGAGAGATACAAAAGGTAAAAGATCGGGGTATAGGGATAAATATACAAAAGAGAAAGATTTGAGGTAAAAGACCGATTAAGTGAATGAGAGTATGCAATATTGTTATGCTGTAGAGAGTAACTAACCCATGCAATGTTTACCAAAATTTTCTGATATAAGTATCCTCATCCTCGCATAACGTGGGCAAGTTAGACCACTACATGTGACCGTAAATCATAATAAATTTACTCATAAATACCCACTCCATAGGGTATATCCCATATATCGTGAATAGTTACTCTCTACAGCATAACAATATTGCATACTCTCATTCACTTAATCGGTCTTTTACCTCAAATCTTTCTCTTTTGTATATTTATCCCTATACCCCGATCTTTTACCTTTTGTATCTCTCCTTTTTCGTGTTTTTTGTGTTTAGCCCCTGTTCACACATGCTGCGTTTGTAATGCGTTTTCTAGAATGTATTAATACAGCAATAATAACAATACAACCAGACGCTGTTGAGTGTTTTACCATTGCACCCTTGTAACCTACAGTTTACAACGTTCATAAGAATATATGCCAGAAGAACTCTTGAGTATGCATAGAATATACGGAAAATGGGTTTCTATGCGGATCGCAAAAGATGGTCTGAAATACCCAAATCCAGTCCTGAGTTTCTTCTGGATATCACATGATCAATCAGTAACTGATGGTCTGAAATACCCAAATCCAGTCCTGAGTTTCTTCTGGATATCACATGATCAATCACATGATCAATCACATGATCACATGATCAATCAGTAACTGACTACAAATATCCCACTAAATGGGCCTGCAAAGACTAGCATCATCGCCACTGACGAAGAGGTTAAACATTGAGAACCTTGAAACGCGTATGGCAATTATACAGACTAATGCTACATCAGATTAGTTATTGTGATTTTAAACCGAACATTATTTTTTCTCATTTTCTTTTTTTTTTTTTTTTTTTTATTTTATTTTATTTTTTTTATTATTATTATTATTATTTTTTATTTTTCTTTTCTTTTCCCTTTTTTTGGGATTTACTCTTGACCCATTGTCCCTCTGGGGGGCCCCCCGATTGTATTGTACCATCTGGACACTTGCCATTTGGAATACCACAACCATCTTTACCACCCTGTCCCGGACGGAGTCATCTGTGACGAGATCGAGGCTGTACCATCGCGCGCGAAGGTATCCTCAGAACCACGAGGACACGCTGCGGGATCGCTACACTAGCCGCTAACCTCATTCGGCCGTTGCGAGCTGATAGCAGAGAGGAAAGAAGCGATACCACCAGCCACCTCGGGACGGGTGAGAGGCGCTACAAACGCCATAAGTTTGTGTCTGATATCACTGTTTGCGTAAAATATCATTACTGATCTAACAAAGCAGACCATACTTTGATGACTCGGGAGGACTATTAGTCTAAAAGGGTGTCTGTAAAACACGTTAAAAAAGACTATCAGTCCGAGTCTTGATATGTACCTGGAAGGACTACAAGTCCAAGACCACCCTCTAAACTGAACTGCAACTAGAGTGGAATTAGTAGCTTACAATTAAAGGTATAAGCAATATTACTTCGCAACCGGCCGGCACCCAGCGGTACCGCTCATTTTAAAGAGACCTTTTTTTTTTTTTTTTTTTTTTTTGACTCATTTTTCTATTGTTTATTTTTTTTTTTTTTTTTTATTTATTTATCTGTGTATTGAACCTTTATGTGCATTTATTTAATGTTCCATGTATTAATCCTCATTTTTGATAACTATAGGAATGCGTATATATGTTTTTATCTTCTGTTGATGAAGATTTGTAATTTACTTCTATTTAAAAAATTTCAAGTTTTCGCATACTTATCAGCTGCTGTATGTCCTGCAGGAATTGGTTTATTCTTTTGAGTCTAACATAGTGTTCTCTGCTGACATATCTGTTTAAAATAGTAACTGTCCAGAGCAGGAAAGGTTTTCTATGGGAATTTGCTACTACTCTGGGCAGTTCCTGACATGGACAGAGGTGGCAGCAGAGAGCACTGTGTCAGGTTGAAAAGAATACACCACTTCCTGCAGGACATACAGCAGCTAAAAAGTATTGGAACTTGAGATTTTTAAATAAAAGTCGTTTACAAATCAATATAACTTTTTGAAACCAGTTGATTTGAAAGAACAAAAACATTCTGGATTACCCCTTTAATATTAATTCAATCATTGGAATACCCATTTAAAAATTCTTGAATTTGGTGCTAATCTAGGTGTAGTGTTCATGCCAGATGGATAAATACAGTTAGGGCCCCTATTACACAAATGATAATGTCACTCTTATTGATCGCATCGGTCAGCAGCCTGCCTGTGTAATACGTCCCTTCACAGCCAACATCATCAAGCTTTATTATCTGTAACTAGCTCATAGCTCTGCTTCACTAGCTGCAGTATAGAGTCACAGGACCCACAGGCAATACATATGATCTGTCCTATTTTATATCCCCTTCACATGGTCAGGATACAAACCCCAGTAGAATAATGAATGTATTGTTATGGAAGAGCAGCCTTTGTGTGGATCTCATAGTCATAGTTGGGGGCAAAGCTGTAGTGGGTGAAGCTTCGCACCCAGACCCAGGAGCCTAAAGGGGCCCATAAAGTCTCTCCTCCCCATCTGAGGAGGCCAGTAGTATAAATTAAACATCATAGTTTAGGGGCCCTGTGACAAATTTTTGCGCTGGGACCTATCGGCTTTAAGTCATTAGCACCAAATGAAATATACAGGTATGAAAATCCTGCTGACAATGTAATATGGCTACATCCACTAGATGGCACTGTTCTTCTTTGTCTGCACATTCTTTATAGCTCCCAAGTACACCAGTGAGTCCCAGCTCACCTAATAAGCCCCCACTGGCTTTTGCTGTTTTATGTGGCACACACACACACAAAATGAAAAAAAACACACACAAAAAAAAAATACTCTAATATAACAGTAAATCTGTTACCTTTGTGTTTTATTTTCTTAAGTATAATAATAATAATATTTATTTGTATAGTGCCAACTGATTCTACAGTGCCGCAACGATGTACAATGGACATTCAAATATTCATTAAGGTGTTCTGGCCTTTTGCCCTTTGTAAGAGTTCGGACCTTGTGTTTGAGCACTATAGGGGACATTTGATAAGACTGGTGTAAGAAATAAAAGCCCCACCCCCAATTACCCCACCAGATTGACAGGAACTGTTCAGAGCTGTAGCAAATCGCCATAGAAGATCTCTGCTGTCCTGACAGTTCCTATCACAGATAGAGGTGGCAGCAGAGAGCACTGTGTCAGACTGGACAGAAAACACCACTTCCTGCAGGACATACAGCAACTGATAAATATTAGAAGACTTCAAATTTTTGAATAGAAGTAAATTACAAATCTATATAACTTTCTGGCACCAGTTGATTTGAAAAACAATTTTCACCCGAATAGCCCTGTAAGAGTTTTCATATATGGATGTCATAGATTGGGAGAATTGATAAATTCCCCCCTAAAGTGTGAACAAAACACCTAGCTAATTATAACCTCTGACAGATGCAAGGGATGGCCGTTTTACATTGTAGGGCTAAGTTCATACTGCATAAGAGACCGTCCGTTCCGTGACCAGGCCGGTACTCCAGTACTGGGCGGATGATCTTTGCAGCCGCAGAGTTCTGATGCGGCCGCATCCGTGTGCGCTGGCATCAGAACTCTTCACTGCACATTATAGAGCGAGCGGCTCCGGCCATAGTGTGCACTGACAGGGTTTTCGGCAGCCACTATTCACTGAATAGCCACAGAAAACTGCGAGAGATCCCAGCCAGAACGTATACTATGTGTATATTCTCCAGCTGGGATTTTATAGACTGCAATGTATCTTTTCGTAATATGTACGGACGTTGTTGCCGATTAAAACAACTGCTGTGCTATTACGACAATGTACGTTGTGTGAACATATCCTAATGGCTTAGGCTTAGTATTCCTGTCAGTATTTTAGTCAGACTTTTTTCAACCAAAACCAGGAGTAGGTTGAAAAAACAGAAACTGGGCAAATCTTTACGTGATAATTTTGCCCTGTCAGTTCCACTTCTGATTTTTATTGAAAAAACACAGATAGAAATACTATGTGTGAACAGAGCCTTAGGCTATATCTGTGTTTTCCAGGCAGCTTTAGGGCTTTATCCAACTTCAGCAGCCGCTGTTTATCAAATGCTGTATGCACAAAGTTCATTCATTTTTTTTTTTGTTTTTTTTGTAGAAGGCTCCTCCTGTGACTAGCTGATCACAGAGTATTCTACCCCCAGGTGCCTGGCAGTGGCTTACTCCTCTCACCCCATTGTAATATATGTATAAGTCAAATAACTTGTTTATGTTGATTTTGTGAAAAATTGCTCTTTGACTGACAAATACTGGTGGAGTTCTGTTTATCCTGGAAGCAGACAAAAACACCAAAGGCAAAAAAAGCCATTCACACATGAAGTCAAAGACGCTAGAAAAAAATAAGGATAATCTTTGGTATTTTTTCTGGCATTTTTGGAGGCCAGAGAGAGGCCCCACACACAAACTGTGTGTGAAGCTATATAGCGTGATTGCTGGCTCAAATATGGGGTAGTAAAACAATCTGAATAGAGCGCAGCTCATCAGACCTGTTGTGCAGTCTACAAGTGTAGCGAGGAATCACGATAAAGACAAGCACACTCAGGATCCAGCGCCTCTTTTTTATACCGCTGCAGTTGGAGCTTGTGAGCTCAGGAGAAAAGTTTGTGTGATTTAGTGCAATAAAGGGACACAGGATTGTGAGTGTTGTCTTTTATTCACCTTTATTACCTCTGTACATGTAGGGCTTCCTGGGGAATCGGCATGTAAATTAGTAAAGAAATGAGACTTGCTGCAAAGTTTTCCTCAGCTTGGTAGAAAAACGCCAGAGGAAAACGGATAACAGAACTAATCCCATTGTTGTCAGTGAGGTTGTTCCCCGTGTCCAGTATCGTAACACCTGACTGACCTGAATGTGTCTTGCAGCATTCTGCATCTGACTATAAACTTCATTGCAAAAAGTGTTATAAGTCCTGGTGACAAGTGACCCATTGTGCCTCAGTTGGGGTCAGTTTTGGAATAAGAAACTGACCCTGATGCCACTGATATAGGTGGAAGTCGGCCTTAGGCTAGGGTCATGTCTGCTTTGGAGGCTTTGTTTGGGGCCTCTGTTGCAGATACCATTGACTAGTTGCATTTGGAGCCAGTCAGTCGGCTGAATGGGGCACACCAAAGGAGCCCGACAAAACCCTTTGACTTTAATAGAGTTGTCCAGGTTTCCGGCTGGTGGCTGCTATTTTGCTAAACTTAAACCAGACAATAATACTCCATGCAGCGTTTTTTGACCTCATAATTTAAAGGGAATGTACCACTGGAACATTGCTTTTTTGTTTTCTACATGAATAGACAGGTGCGGGGATGTCGGTGCGCAGTCCTTTTTCTGAACCGTAACCCGATTTCCACGCACAGTGGTGGTCCATTCCCGAGCACTCGCCAGGCATGAGCACTGGAGGTGGGCCCGTCAACTCCCCAGTGTGACTATCTGCTCTCCCCCCTTTGACATGGCTCCATTAATTCTAATGGAGCTGCGTCACAGAGGTGAGGGGTTTTTTGTCACACTGGGGTTTGGCGGGCCCACCTCCAGTGCTCATGCCTGGCGAGTGCTCGGGAATGGACTGTGCGTGGAAATCGGGTTACGGTTCAGAAAAAGGACTGCGCACCGGCATCCCTGCACCTATCTATTCATGTAGAAAACAAAAAGCAATGTTCCAGTGGTACATTCCCTTTAAATAAAATGTGCGATGGAGGCGAATGGCCTGTCTGTGTTTACCCCAATAAAGATTCCCTAAAACTTGTTTAGGGATTATCGGCCAAACCAGAGACACCTGTCTGTAACTTTTGATGTCGGTTCCAAATAGCTTGTTTATTTTGGGGGGGACAATACTGGTGAAAAAGATTTAATTTGCCCAGCCCCATAACATCAGATGAGGGTACGGCATTACCTTTGGCATCCTTAGTAGTCATTACCCGCACAGAAAGCCTATACATATTTCATGCACTGGTAGTAAAGCTGTTTGTGGTAACACATTTCTTCTTCTTTGCAGTCCTTATCAAACATCGATGACGTCGTGAGCAAAATACGTTTGAAAATAAGGTAAATTATTTACTGGTATAGAAAGTTTTCCTGCATTGAACGTAATGAATATACAGGAAAAAAGTGTATTGAGTTATGTGAATAGTTTAGACTTTTCTCTAATGGCCGTTCTGTTTTATGCCATTTTGGGGTATTATTAGCAGGGCTGCCACGGGGAGATTTACAACAAACAATTAAACCTTACAAATGACACAGGACTTTGGTGCTTCTTGAATCCCTGTCTTACATGCTGCCCCTCAGGCCCTACATTAGACCTTGCACAATATCACTTTAGTGTGTTCCTTTGAGTATTTTAAAGCCTGTGTTCTCAATTATATTTTGCAATCGACTGTGTCAATAGAAGCTTTTGATAACACACATAATGGTTTTAGAGGAGAACGATAGAATAACAGTAGGTTGCAGTAATACGAGAAATATGTGCATTTTGTGTTCCAGACGTCTGGATGACAGTATAAGAACCGTAGTTCGAGGTCAAACAAACGTTGGCCAGGATGGAAGACAGGTATGCACTTAAGCTAAATCTTTCATTTTGTTTTCTCTTTTGCGCATTAAATTTTTTTTTTTTTTTCATTTTATACCAGTTTTCTTTTTAAAGGTTTTTTTCATACATAATTTGGTACTATAATAAATGGCGCTACTGAAGAAACAAAGCAAGTCAGTCCGGAAAAACAGGACTTTGTGCAATAATACCAGTGGGAATTATAAGTTATGGCTTATTATGGTGGGGATGATAGAAAAACAGAATGCATCTACAAAATTCACTGATGTGGTGGGAAAAGGTTACATGGAATTTATGTGTACTTGTCCTTGCTTTACCACGCATGTAAATTCTGCTACGACGTGAATAGAAGTGTTATGTCTAATCAGATTTTCTGCCATTTAGTCCTAATGCGCCAAGTCAGCTAACTTCATACCGAGCTGCTTGTGTAGAATTATCTGTGAAATATCTGTGTCTCAACAACAAGCCTCTAGTGGCCACCTTGTTTACTCAGCAATGGGATAGAAGATGGATCTGTGACCGCTGTGGGAGACCTTACAGCCCTGGCATCCATTCTTGTGCACCTCATTCTTGGGGTTTACTGTGCTGTAAAAACTGGGTGCACATCTTTTTATAGTTTGTTCTCACTTGGATGGCTTTGCCATATAGTGGTGCGCCCTGCAGTAAAAGATTATACCTACACCAAGCTGACCCCTGTTAGAGGAGGGAAAATGTAGAATGTGCACAGTCCGTCCTTTTATACACAGACAGCGGGAGGCTGCAGATTAAATAACTCATCAAAGGAGATGTAGTTCCGAGTTGTCTAAGCTTCACTTTCAAGGAGGTCCTTAACCTTGTAACGCTGGTAAATGCCAACGTCAGATGGTAACAGCTGTCAGCATTCCATGGGGCTGTTCAGACACCCAAGGACAAAATCTCCATTGAAGATAAAGGCAATGCACTGTATTCTGTTCTTAACTTTTAAACAGTTTTTAGGTTGTTTTAAAGGAAACAAAATATAAAAAAATTATTAGGTAGGTATAACTCTATTGCAATATATATAGTTACTGTGGATACAGTATAAAATAGTGGATGTGCTGTAGGGTGATTGAATATTGATCCTATTTTAGTAAGAATAAAAAATAAAAAATGTAGGAATATATAGGCCGATATGGACAAAAAATAAATTCAACGGCTGCCGCGCGGCAGTGTCAACATAATAGCGCAAACTTTTAAACTGCTTAGGATCTCCCGTCATCAGAATTAATCATGATGCTGGGAGCACCCAGGTCTAGTCCGCAGAACACCGTCCATGTACGGACGGAATTCTACGGATGTGTGAATGACCCCTAAAAGTTTACAGTTGCATATCTACCTGCATTACTGTGTCTTAGATTCAGATATGTATTTATGTGGATATCAATATATTTGTTATATCTGTATCTATATCTGTTATCAGATGAAATAATAGAGGTTCATCCACTAAACGGTCTTCATATAGTAGTCACCTCGGCCATAGACAGATCTGACATTAAGTGCAATCCATTTAAAGGGGTAGTGCGGCACTAAGAAATTATTCACAGAATAACACACATTACAAAATTATACAACTTTGTAATTTATGTTATGTCTGTGAATCGCCCCCTTCCCTGTGTCTACCCACCCCCACACGTGTACGCTCTCTGCCGCGTCATCAGATGCTCAGCCGCGATTGGCTGAGCATAACTGTGCTCAGCCAATCGGGTGCACAGCTTTAGCAGTCATTGAGCATGCGCCGCCTCCTAACCCCCTGGCGCGACTGCAATGAAGTAGCCGGGTCCGCGCCGCCCCTCTGGTGTCCTCACAATTAAGCCCCCGCCCTGTGTTTGTGATGCGCCCGGCCTTTCCCCACCTATCCTGCCTCCTGCGCCGCCTCGCCCCCCCTCCCCCGCATACCATTGTGCCGCACGCTCCCTGAATCAGCTTGAATCACGTGAAGTGATGCACAAAGCCGGTGGCGTCACTGCGCATGCGTAGGATTGTAGCGCAACGGCGCCTGTGCGTAGAAGAGGACCAGCTGATTCAGGGAGCGGGCGGCACAATGGTATGCGGGGGTGGGGGGGTGGCGGGGCGAAGCGGCGCAGGAGGCAGGATAGGCGGGGAAAGGCCGGGCACATCACAAACACGGGGCGGTGCTTAATTGTGAGGACAGCGGAGAGGCGGCACGGACCCGGCTGTGTCATTGCAGTCGCGCCCGGGGGTCAGGAGGCGGCGCATGCTCAATGACTGCTAATGCTGTACACCCGGACAGAGGGCGGATCGGGAGGCAGGGGGAGACGAATAACCACACCACACAGGCGGCACTGGCCTAGGGCATGATTGCTCTAGGCCACGCCTCTTACACATGGCAACAGCACGAATAAAGTATGATTTTAAGCTTCTGGAAAACGACACCAGCATGGATAAACATAGCAGGAAAAAGAACATCTCATCAGCAAAAAGAAGGTATAAGTAGTTGGGGGGGGGGGGGGGGGGGGGTCACAAAGTGGGTACAGAGTCACTTTAAACCCATTCTTTTTACTAAAAAAAAAAAAAAAAAAAAGAATCCTTTCAAATCTTTATCTCTTTTTACTAAATATTCCCTTTGCGATATCAATGGAGGAGTAGTATTAACCCAATAATATATAACTAGTAGATATTTTTTTTTTTTTAGCAGATTACTGCTCTTTAAGCCTCATCTCTACTTTTCACCTCCTTAGTAGGTAGAGACTGGCCTCTTATGACGTTTCCTATACACCTTACACACAAAGCAGAGGAGATTCCGCTTCCCTATATCATTGTAAAATAGCCTCAGAAGCAGCACAAACGTTAAAAGCAGTACTGAAAAGTGTAGATTTTTAATCCAGCACTTGGAGGAGGGACAGTACTCACTACAACTGCAGCCTCTTTATGTCTCTCTCCAGCCACTCCCCCATAGACTTGTATGGGCAGCTGTAACCTGACCCGGTGAACTGATGGACTTGCGCTGTATCTCACAGTGAATGATGAGAAGAGGCATTTTTCTAATAAGATATATTAAAAAGTGTTTTTTATATATGCATTTACCATTGACACAAAATTTGGTGAAACAGTGCCCGTTTTAAATTCCATAAGACTGCACAGAGCAAAAACATATTTATTCAATATTAGAATAGTTATAAATTATATTTATTCTCAGCACTTTCATATCAAAGTCCATTCTTGTAATGACACTTGAAACTTTATAAAAATTGTATAAACAAACATGATAAATATAAAAGCTCCCACCCTCAGCTTGTGCTTGGTACATTTGGAGGATTATATAATAAGAGGGTTCAAAGGCCTTGAACAGATATATTATTATCACTGAATGACTCAATTAGTCTCATCTATATACTGTGGAATATACCAACAGCAGCTCTGCCATAATGGGAGATATTATTGACTATGCTAATTGACTATAGTTTAGCATACTGATTTATAGTTCTGAGTATATCTGGGTGAAAAGCTGTTTGTCATATGGGGATATAGACAGAACTGTGCACTGTTTTACTGGTAAGATTTATTACATTAGCTTCATTTATGAGTGGATGTTTTTAGACTGCTTATTTTAAAAGGCCAACACATATGTCTGTAAGTGGGATGACTGATCCCGGTGCTCTTTGTAGATGGCTTAGCTGTCCAGTCTGTACAGTTCATCTGGCAGTTGCTCCAAAAATCTATAGAAAACAGATGGAGACTGTAACCTGCTCCTGTGCTGACTTCTGCAGCGGTATTCTCCAGCGTAGCCCAGTGTAAGTCCCTTCCTCTCCGGTAATAAAAGCTGACAGCTTCTATAAAAACTTTCTGTTCTAGTGAAGTTTATCTTTTTTTCTTTTTTTTGTAAAAGTCTCCATACACTTTATAGTTTTGACAGCTGAGCGGATCTGCCCTTAGAATAAAGTGTATGACGCCCTTCTGACACACCATGGACTCGGCGATCAGGTGTGACCCCTTTCTTCTTTGAGATGTAATCTGTTGTCAGAGCAGTCTGCTCCCCATAGAGAATGCCACAGCCAGTGACTGTCTGAGCAGGTGGACACTGAGCGGGGACCTGGTGATGCCGCTTGAGGGCACAAGGGGGGTGCGGACACATAAACACGGCTTCTTGTTTATCTTTAAACATTACAGCAGCACTATGTATTCAATTTTAGGCTGGGTTCACACTCTGTAAGACAGCAGCCATTCTTTGACACAGCTATGTCACAGAACGGCCGCTGTCTGTGTAGTTCAGCCCAGCCGGTACTGCAGTACCAGCTAGATGAACTTCATTTCTTTTGAATTGGAATGCTGGCACATTCAAGTGTGCCCGTGTTCCAGTTAACCACAGCAGACAATGTAAAGTGCAGCCGGATCCGCACTTTACATTGTCTGTACTGTCAACTTCCCACATAAAAAATTGGCATGTCAGTTTTAAGTGCGGCCGCATGGAATCCTGGCCGGAGTGTATACACTCTGTCTGGGATTCCATAGAACACAATGTCATTAGACATTTTCTATAAATAGTGGCCAGTGTTGCAAACTGCAACAACCGAGACAGGAACTGTCCAGAGCAGTAGCAAATGCTCTGGACAGTTCCTGTCTCGGCCAGAGATGTCAGCAGAGAGCACTGTGTCTAAATGTAAATAAAACAAAATTTCCTACAGGACATATAGCAGCTGATAAGTATGGGAAGACTTGAGATTTTTAAATAGAAGTAAATTACAAATCTATATAACTTTCTGACACCAGTTGATTTGAAAGAAAAAAAAAATAGCTGAACAACCCCTTTAAAGTATATCACTGGTTTTCTAAGGCTGAAGAGTATTAAAAGTGTTAAAAAGGAAAAAATTAAGTGGTTGTTTATTGGAAGCTGTATTATTTTGCACTAATTTAGATACCTCCCCCCCCCCCCAACATCTGTGGTTTTCATTAAAGGGTATGTACACTTTGTACCTGACACCCTGGGGACCCTGCCAATCTTAGTGTCTCTATACCCACAATATGACCCCCCCCCCCACCCCCACAAACCCCTTGTACCTTAGGATAGCTGCTTTTAATCCAAGATCTGTCATGGAGTCCGTTTGGCAGGTGATGCAGTTATTGTCCTAAAAAACAACTTTTAAACTTGCAGCCCGTGTCTAACAGAAGTATCTGTGCCCTAACTTTGCACCACCCCTCCGTCCCTCCTCCTCCCCGCCCTCTTCATCTTTAGGAATGCACCAGGCAGATTCTTCTATTCCCCCACCTGTGGCAGCCTGGCACATGGGCTGGATCGTTAAGGACCTGTGCAATGTACAGCATGGAGAAAATGTTTCAGTGGCATTCCTAATGATGAAGAGGGTGGGGAAGAGAGACGGAGGGGTGGTGCAAAGTTAGGGCACAGATACTCCCGTTTGGCACGGGCTGCAAGTTTAAAAGTTGTTTTTTAGGACAAAAACCTAATCACCTGCCGAACGGACCCCTGGACAGATCTTGAATTAAAAGCAGCTATCTGAAGGTACAAGCGGTCGGGGGGGGGGGGACGTCAGATTGTGGGTACAGAGTCACTTTAAATTAGGCCTGGCCCCCATTCACACAGCCAGTTTTATTAAGAGAAGCAGGTGTAGATTTCTGTCATGATTTACGCCTGCTAGCAGGCATGAATCATGGTAAATCGGGCCACACCTCCTCCCCTCCTTAAGGCCCCCTCCGGTCCACCCATCGAGCAGGTGAGCCATACGTCATAGAAAAGGCACCAGGTGGTTTTCGTAAAAATCGGCGCCTTTTCTATGTTATACACCAGGGGCACATCTGTGTATAGTGTGTATCATCTTGAAGTTATCCAGAAAAGAGACCAGAAGGAGCATAGTAATACACAAAGGGTTTGTAGTCTGTTATCATGGATACACCTATGTCTGAATAGGAACATAATTAAAGAGTCACTGTCGTATTTTTTTTTTTTGCAGAAATCAATAGTCCAGGCGATTTTAAGAAACTTTGTAATTGGGTTTATTAGCCAAATCTGCCATTATCTGCATGTAAAAAGCCTTTTCCCAGGTCCCCCCCTCCTTCCTCTTTTTCATCCACTCTGAAAAATCTGAAAACTGTGACTTGTTGCAGGAGACGTCCCCTGTCTGCTCTAGGGAGAGGGGAGGGGGGAGGAGGAAGGAGGGAGTTAGCCGGCAGGCACGGAGCTGGGTGACAGCTGTAATCCGAGCTCAGACAGGTCACTGGTGATGGTCAGAACAGATAACGGGTGAGGGATTTGTAGATTAACTCTTTGTTGTCCTGTTTTGGTCTTTTCTTTAGCTCTCTCCATAGGAGAACAATGAAGACAGGGGGGAGAGCTTCAAACTGCTTTTTCATGATAAAAATGCATTTTTCGGATAATAAACCCAATTACAAAGTTTCTTAAAATCGCCTGGACTATTGATTTCTGCAAAAAAAAAATTCACGACAGTGACACTTTAAGGTGCACCATTGTAGGTTCATGTGGTTTATTAACAGAATGTTTATATTCCTACATCCTATTGATTTATATTGTATAGCATGGACCTAGAGCGCACTTGTCCGGCTTAGAAAATAAGAGTAGTCGTGTAGACTTACTGGGGAAATCTATCAAGCTGTCTAATAGGAAGATTCTTTGTTGCCCATAGCAGTTAATCGGAGCCCGGCTCTCATTTCTAATATTACTTTGGTAAACAAAAAAAAACAGAGAATCTTACTATCAGCTAAACATAAGTCTCCCCCGTTGTTCTTCTGCGCCATTATAATATCTTTGCTTATTACCAAAGCTAAACAGATTCTAAGGCCTAATCTGCTGTAAGCCATTTAAGAAGATTCAAAAAAAATAAATGCATCTTAGTTGTAGATGTTTAAAATAAAAAATATATATTTTTTGCTCACATAAAACACAGTAATTAAGATAAAACGTTCAGATCTTTTCATGTTTGTTTGAATGCGAGAAGCCAGAATTCTCATATTTATATAGATAGCATTTAAGGGAATCCTGGAATTTACTTGGCAAGAACAAATTGTCCTGCTTTTAAATTGTTTATTATCATAAATTCTAGATTAAGAAAGTGTTTAGAAGTGAACAATATTGTGTATATAGGATGTTCAAGTGAAAAGTTATATACACAACCCTTTATTTACATTTATACGCTATAGGAATAACATGATTCAAGTGGACGCTGGCCGGATTGGGTACATTGTTCTGAATTTGCATCATAAATCATAAATACTGTCATCCTTTCATAGAATTGATGAATTGCTGATGATCTTTGTATTTTATTTTCAGGCTTTGGAAGAGGCTCAGAAAGCCATACAGCAACTGTTCGGCAAGATCAAAGACATCAAGGACAAAGCTGAGAAATCCGAGCAAATGGTAAGTACGCTGCCCCATAAAGCACCGCCTGAGATGTTAGTAGCGCTATGAATTAGAATGTTTTTAAATATGATCCCAACTCAGACCTCCAGCAGACGGCTTGGTCATATTATCTGGAGTCTATGATATGCATTCTTTTTTTTCTTCTTAGGCCTAGTTTACATATTGAGGCGGGGTTCACACTACGTATATTTCAGTCAGTATTGTGGTCTTTATATTGCAACCAAAACCAGGAGTGGATTAAAAACACAGAAAGGATCTGTTCACACAATGTTGAAATTGAGTGGATGGCCTCCATATAACAGTAAATAACTGCCATTATTTTAAAATAACAGCCGTTGTTTTAAAATAACAGCAAATATTTGCCATTAAATGGCGGCCATCCACTCAATTTCAACATTGTGTGAACAGAGCCTTTCTATGTTTTTAATCCACTCCTGGTTTTGGTTGCAATATGAGGACCACAATACTGACTGAAATATACGTAGTGTGAACCAGCCATAAGATGCATCCGTTTCCATTTTGTAAAAAACTGACTGCAACTGATATCACAACTGATGGCAAAAAAGGTCATCAGTTGTCATCAGGTTTTATATAATTTTTTAATGAAAAACCATCAGTTAATATCAGTTGCAATCAGTTTATTCCTTTAGTTGTCATCAGTTTTTTCAAATACAGTATATAGGGGGCCATCTATATAGGGGGCAGCACCAGAACAGGAGATAAAATATTGTGGACAACTTTTATATGGGAGTCCTCTAGAGCAGGGGTAGGGAACCTTGGCTCTCCAGCTGTTTCAAAACTACAACTCCCGTCATGCCTGGATATCCCAGACATGATGAGAGTTGTAGTTTTGCAACAGCTGGAGAGGCAAGGCTCCTACCCTGTCTTAAATGGTGCTACCTTGTATAGAGGAACTGGGGGGGCTAGGGGTCACAAGAGTTTAATGTCGGGGCAGGAACAGGGACTTCTCTATTGAGCACCGGAGGATGCATAATGCATGCGTCTGTGCACGGCATGCCTCCGGCGCCCCATAGACTTTAGTGGATGCGGTGCAGGATAGCTGACCTGGCCATACGTCACAACGCTGCATGCTGCATTCTGCCGTCCGGCGGCATCAGTTGTAGAACGGATCATCTGAACTGTCCCATTGAAAACAATGGGATCAGTTCAGAGATGCGTTTACCTCCGGTGCTTCTCTACTGCAATGGAGGGAAAGGCAGCCGGATCGCCGGATTTATGTAAACTAGGCCTTAAAAGACTCCATAAAATATGATGTTCAGTCATGTAGTTTACCATATTTAAGGCTAGGTTCACATTATTTTTGATTATTTTCAATCTACAATTAAAACAGGACACAAAAATAATGCAGGTTATTTTTTTCTGTCCTGTTTAGGAATAGGATCTAGCTGAATCCTGTTTTTTTTTTTTTTTTTTTGTATCATATGAATCAGTTGTATTAGGATGCGAAAGGATATGTGTTGAGTTGCATCCTGTTTTAAAGGTATCTTATTTTTTTCTTTTTTTTTTTCTGAGCTTTGAAGGAAAAAAAAAAAAAAAAAACATGCAGAAATGTGATGCAAACTTAGCTTTACTACATGCCTTCTGCATTGTCCAGCACTCTCTTTCATTACAGGCTGCAGTACATTAAGTCAGTTGCTGCAATTAGCGATAGTGTGTGCTACTCCTTTCAGGGGTAAGGGTAAGTGCACACTATGGAATCTGGGCAAATAACCCACCACGGATTCCACCGCTCACCCCCGCCCGTGCCATAGACTCCATTCTATGCACAGGCGGATTCTGACGTCCGCCCAAAGTATGAACCTGTTCATTCTTTGGGTGGATGTCGGAATTCTCCTATGCATAGAATGGAGTCTATGGCACGGGCAGGAGCTTGGTGTGGAATCCGTGGTGGGTTATTCGTACAAATTGTGTGCACATACCCTAAAAAGGAAGTCTTTCATCATAGCCATTATTTGCTCCATTATGTTTTGGGTTTTTGTGAGTTTTCTACAGATACTTTGATTTTCCCCACTTTCTACACTTATTACAGAAAATGCACATAAAATGCATTTTTCCCTGCACTTACTACTGCATCGAGGCTTCACTTCCTGGATAACATGGTGATGTCACTTCCTGGATAACATGGTGATGTCACGACCCGACTCCCAGAGCTGTGCGTGCTGTGGCTGCTGGAGAGGATGAAGGCAGGGGGACACTAAAGGACACAGGGCACTGGAGGGACACTGAGCACCCCTCTGCCATCATCCTCTCCAGCAGCCACAGTCCGCACAGCTCTGGGAGTCGGGTCGTGACATCACCATGTTATCTGGGAAGTGAAGAGATGCAGTAGTAAGTACAGGGAAAGAGCACTTTATAAGCATTTCCAGTAATAAGTGTATATTGGTGATTTGTATAACTTTTGGGGGGCAATACAATATTTCAATTAAAAAAAATTGCTGGCCTTCTCCTTTAAAGGGGTAGTGCGGCGCTCAGAAATTATTATACAACTTTGTAATGTATGTTATGTCTGTGAATCGCTCCGTTCCCCGTGTTCCACCACCCCCATCCGTGTACCCAGAAGTGTGGTGCATTATACATTACCTGATCCGTGTCGAGGGCCGTCCACCATCTTGTGCCAAACGTCATCTTCGGACGGACGGACGGACGGCTGAGTCACTGCCGCCCGTCCCCCCTCCGCCGCGTCACAACTGTGCTCAGCCGCGATTGGCTGAGCACACTTATGCTCAGCCAATCGCGGCTGAGCATCGGATGACGCTGCAGAGGGCGGCCCGCATTCGGAACAGTCGGAGCTGTTCGCCGTCCGCCCGAAGAAGACGTCGCTGAATGAAGATTGAAGACTGGTGTCTGCACGTGACAGGTGAGTATAGCGCACCACACTTCCGGGTACACAGGTGGGGGTGGTGGGACACGGGGAAGGTGGCCATTTACAGACGTAACATACATTACAAAGTTGTATAACTTTGTAATGTGTGTTAGTCTGTGAATAATTTTTTACCGCCGCACTACCCATTTAAATAACTGAGATCAGAACTAGCTGGCTGTTGCAGCAAAAGTCCAGTATCTAACTGTATGCCCAGTTGCAGCTAATGAGCTATAATCTCTATGTAGAGTTACACCATTTTGCAGGAAGGAATCAATGCTAAGTTGCTTGGGCAAATCATAGTCCCAATTAATTCCACAAGATTAACTATAACCTGATTCAGTCAATTATAGTCATTTAGATTCAATTTACACGATATTCTAAATTCCATATCATACACACATTAAAGCCACATTAAAGCGGGATGGACAGAACAACTCGCAGCAGTTTTCTGTGTCTTGAGCAGAAGGCAACAGACTCAGAACTCGGGGAAGTAGACCGATAAGATAACAAGTATGGGAACAGATTGTTAGTATCCAAAAGGGGGGGTTATTGAACATGTATTTTATCTAACTGTTATCTAACTTTGTTTGTTATATAAAGTGAACAATAGCAGCAAGAAGAAACATACCATAGAATATTACCTGCTAGGACCAGGCAATTAACCCACTTTGTACAAAACAAGACTAGTCATTGAGAGTGAGCAGTTTAAAGCATGGAAGTATGGAAAACTGTGACGCTACTTTATTTCCAGTATGTAACCTGGCAAAGATATTGTCATAATTGGGTTAGGTTCAATATGAGATTCATACATGCCAGGTGTCACCTAGGGGGCTCTTTATTACCCCAGAGTATCGCTGCCTTCTAGAAACCGGACCAAAATTGGTGACAATTGAAGCCTGCAATTAAATTACTTTCATTTTCAATTCCTTTGCTTTTCCAATTCCATCATTAACTAACATTGTATGACTCTTCCAAGGTGAAAGAAATCACACGGGATATTAAGCAGTTGGATCATGCCAAGCGCCATTTGACCACATCAATTACAACGTTAAACCATCTACACATGCTCGCTGGAGGAGTTGACTCACTGGAGTAAGCTGTGCTGACCTCATTGATATTTCTGTGATATTTGTAATTTTACTTTCATGTTTGTGATTGAAATGGCTAGCGTTATTATCCAAGGGACTGTGCCAAGTGCCAAGTTGTGAGGGTTAGATTACCAAGTCAGAACATCTCCAAAACGGCAGGTCCTGAGGGATATCCCCCACTTTGTAGCGATTTAGTACCCATTGAGAAATGATAACAAGGGGGTCAGAAGTGTCCATATTTTATTGATATGCATTGGGAGAAGAGGCTAGCCTTTCTAGTCTAAGAGCTACTATAACACAGATACCTAAAAATGCTATAGCTGGCTATGTGGCAAAGGTGTCAGTAAACACAGTACATCATAGCTTGCTGGGTATGGAATTGTGTAGCTGCCAACCAGTAAGAGTGTCCATGCTGACCTATGTCTATTGCTAAAAGAGCCTACAGTGGGCATGTGAGCATTAAGGGGGAGATTTATGAAAGGGTGTAAATATACACCTGGTGTAAACTGCCCACAGCAACCAATCACAGCTCCTCTTATATTTTACCAGGTGTATATTTACACCCTTTCATAAGTCTCCCCCTAAAAGTGGACTATGTAGAGGTGGAAGATGATGGCCTGGTCCGTCTGGTGCTCTGGACAATGTTCTACTTGAAAACCTTGGGTCCTGGCAATTTTGTGAATTTTACTTTGACACAATACTATCTGCCTAAACCTTTTGTAGGCTAAATATACCTCCTCAGTATACACCCACTGCTATCAATCAGCAATGAAGAAGTCCAGCATCGGGTGGAGGGCTGATAAAACCTGGCATGACAGGTTAAGGGTGGTTTAACACACGGCTTTTTTGGCAGTTTTTTATTCCGTCTTTTAAGCAAAAGGCAGAGTTGGATTCCGAAGTAATATGAAATATAAAGAAAGTACTTATACCTCTCCTTCCTGCTGGTTCCATTCCTGGCATTGGCTCAAAACACTTAAAGTACAACTGCCACAAAAAGCTTTGTGTGAATTCAACCTAATAGTAGTCAAAACATGTGTCATGGGGTAAAAAAATAGAATAAAAATATTCCTAATGTAGCCTTCATGGTAATGATGTTCCCTATTAGCAGCGGTCATTCTCAGCAGGATAATGTACCCCGCCACATAAAAAAAAAAAAAGTTTAGGAATGGTTTAAAGAACTTGACAGTTCCTAGTGTTATAGATACCAAAAACAAGGCCAGTCCATGGAGGTCCCACCGTGTAACTTACAGGATTTAAAAAATGAGCTGCCAACATCTTGGTGCCTGATAGGCACATTCAAAGGTCCATATCACAAGCGGGCAGAGCTGGGGAATTGCCAAGATCTGTTAGGTTCATGAACTGCAAGGTATATGTTTTTCGCCTTCACAAATAATAAATGGATGATAACAGAGCTACAAGCACATTTTAAAATATGACTAGCTTGCAGACACCACCTCACCAGGACTTCACCTCACCCTAGATATTACTTCATTATGAAACCTTTACCCATAGATACATATGCCCCATCAAAAAATAAGTTGCCCCATAACAAAATCTAATGTATATATGTAATAGCAAGCATATTTCAGAAAAATATTCATGTACTTATATAAACTGTAACTATAATAATTTCTTTACACCATGAACACTTATATTTACTGTACCACAGAGACCAATATAGCCAATAATATCTCCACATGGTGCCCCTATAGTGTTCATAGACCAGTGCAACACTGGCAGTTTGCAGGGTATAATCACACTGTAGACCTTATATAAGTGATAACTGTACAGTTGCATCCAGTGACTCAGAGGTAACATATTCTCTTCTTCTTTCTTCTTTCTTCTTTCTTCTTTCTTCTTCTTCTTTCTTCTTCTTCTTTCTTCTTCTTCTTTCTTCTTTCTTCTTTCTTCTTCTTCTTTCTTCTTCTTCTTTCTTCTTCTTCTTTCTTCTTCTTCTTTCTTCTTTCTTCTTCTTCTTTCTTCTTCTTCTTTCTTTTTCTTCTTTCTTCTTTCTCCATTCTGCTATACAATAGATAGGGGTAACAAGCAGGAACAATACAGTATAAACACATTACATGGAGGCAAAAGACAGGCTGGCACATGGGGGAAGAGGACCCTGCCCGCGAGGGCTTACAATCTATAAGGTACAGGGAGAAAAACAGGAGGTTAAGTGCAGCCAGTTAAAGGGGTATTCCAGGGAAAATCAATAATTTAGCAAAGGAAAGGGTTAACCAAGGTTAACCCTTTCCTAATATACTTACCTGTTGTTTTTTGGCCCCCCAAGGAGATCTCCGGTCCGGTCACGTGATCTTGCAGCTTGTGGCTCGGATCCTCTTCTCCTTCCGGTTCGGTGACGTCACCCAGCCGGCGTCGCTCTCCGTCTCATTAGCAGCAGAGCACTGAACCCTGACTAGCTTGGTAGCGCGCAGCCAATCAGGGCTCAGTGCTCTGCATCCCCACCACGCTTCAGAGTGGGGGTCCCCTGAGGCTGCAGTAAATTATCAGGGGTCGTCGGGCTCAGTGCCGGTCACCAGTTACATGGGCCGGCACTGCACTACAGCAGGTGAATGCGGGGTCTGGCGTCAATCATCACTCCGCAGAACCCCCCCCACACACCTTGTCAGCAATGCCGACCGAGTCCCCGGAGGGGATGCGGCGGGCGGCATTACTTCATTCATAGCTACCAGACACCCGGCTGCCCGCCGCATCCCCTCCCGGGACTCGGTCGGCATTGCTGACAAGGTGGGGGGGGGGGGGGTCTGCGGAGTGATGATTGATGCTAGACCCCGCATTCACCTGCTGTAGTGCAGTGCCGGCCCATGTAACTGGTGACCGGCACTGAGCCCGACGACCCCTGATAATTTACTGCAGCCTCAGGGGACCCCCACTCTGAAGCGTGGTGGGGATGCAGAGCACTGAGCCCTGATTGGCTGCACGCTACCAAGCTAGTCAGGGTTCAGTGCTCTGCTGCTAATGAGACGGAGAGCGACGCCGGCTGGGTGACGTCACCGAACCGGAAGGAGAAGAGGATCCGAGCCACAAGCTGCAAGATCACGTGACCGGACCGGAGATCTCCTTGGGGGGCCAAAAAACAACAGGTAAGTATATTAGGAAAGGGTTAACCTTGGTTAACCCTTTCCTTTGCTAAATTATTGATTTTCCCTGAAATACCCCTTTAAGTGTGATGCAGAATTATAAGTTGTAGCCTAGTTTGAAGAGACTGGTTTTCAGGTTACTTTTGAAGGACTTGATGGTGGATGAGAGCCGGATGTGTCGGGGTAGTGAGTTCAAGAGTATGGGGGAGGTTTGGGCAAAGTCTTGGAGGCGGTTGTTGAGGTACAAACAAGAGGTGTACTTGCCCTCTATCCACAGGTATAAGTTTTAGAGTGCAGGGGGTCCCTCCTCTGCGCCCCTCACCTCGGATGTCTAGAACCGCACCCTGAATTTTATATAGAGCAGCGTGTTGGCGAATGACCCACCGCTCCATTAATTCTCTATGGAGCCGCTGGAGGTATCAAAGTACTGTACTCTGATATCTCTGGGGGCTCCATAGAGAATGAATAAACCTGCGAGTCATGCGCCGACCCACTGCTCCATTCAACACTAAGGAGTCGGGAACTATGTTATTTGGCTTGCAAGCCTACCTAATTTTTCTCATTTTTTTTTGGCCAAACAATACGTCTTTGTTTCCTCAGACTGTAGGACATTTCTCCAAGAAGTTAGATCATTGTCCCCTTTTTTTCTTTCTGTTATTGAGCAGTGCCTTTTTGCTTTCTGAGCAGCCTTTCCGGTCATGTCAATAGTGGACATTGGAGGTGTGGCAAGAGGGGGAGAAGGCGGGGCCTCATCCCACACCTAATTTATCAAGATCTATGCCTGCACAGACCGTGCAAAGATCAACACCTGCTGTGGAGATTTTTGTGCAATCTCTACGACAGGCGCATGTCCAGCCAGCTTTGCTAAGAGGCATGCATCTCTTAGTAAAGCCATCTTGATAATTTGGGGCGTGGCTTTGTTTAAGCCGGCATACAAGTACACCAGTCCTAATAAATGTCCCCCCCTATATCTAACGTGCCTGAGTGACCCAGAAACATATTCACATTTCATGTTATCTAATAAAATATAGTTCTTACCTACCCCCGTGATTATCATGTTCCGGTCACTGCCTCTTGGATAGAACAAAGTTAGTAAATACATAACTAAAAATTCTTAGAAACTACGTTTAACATAAAAACGTGATTTAAAGAATGGATAATTTTCTGATTTAACATCCTGCCACAGCCCTCCCCCCACTTACCTCCCATAATGTTAGTCACAAGCCTCTAAAGTCATGACCTCATTTTTTTAAAATTTTCCAAGCTATATAAAGGCACAATCAGCTTGATTTATGTAAACTTCCGAAGCTTTGGAGTTTTGCAATAGTGAATTATAAATTAGAATATTTATTTGTAAACACTGTTTGGAACATTTTGCCTTTTGCATGAACATCGCAAATATCCAAAACCCTGTGTTGTTGAGGAGAGAAATTGGACTGTTCATGACTTCATCACAAATTATGACTACCATTATGCTAATTTTTAAATTTGTTAATTATTAAACTTTTCAAGTCCTCCTTGTTAACCATCTATATTTACTTATTTTTTTTCAGAGCTATGACTAGAAAAAGGCAGTACGGTGAAGTTGCCAACCTTCTTCAAGGGGTAGTAAATGTGCTGGAGCACTTTCAAAAGTACATGGGTATACCACAGATTCGACAACTCTCAGAAAGGTAAGCTTTTTGGCCATGATGTGATATTAAGTAAGACATTTATTATTTAGATTAAACATAATTGTTGATCTTCATTAGTATTGCCTTTGTAACAATTATAGCATGATCTGTAAATGTCACTGGTATGGACAGCCTAAGATACAACTCTCTCCGGAGTTGTCACTAGGCAAGATTGAAGCCCCTTCTTCTAATATAAATATCCTTCAAACCATATAAAACTGTTTTCAAACTATAATCCTTCTTCAGTAGTTTGATGGTTATCATACATCTTGTATATGGTATTTTTTTTAGTCTGTAATTTTCAGTTCTCCCACGGCTGTTGGGTGGAGTCTGACATCTGTGGTGTCTGCATACATCAAGAGAATTTCCTTCAATTTTTTGTTTTAGAAGTAGCACGAAACGTGTATAAAATGCGGGGGTGAGATCTCTTAAGGCCCTATTCCACGGGCCGACTGTGAGGAGCAAACGAGCGCTGTCAGCGCTTGTTTGCTCCTCGCTCTCCGCTCGCTGCCACCGCTAGTACATGCGACGGCAGTGAGCGGGAGGGGCCGCAGGGAGTTGCGGGGGCTGCCCAGGTGATTGCTAGATCGTCCGGGCAGCACATAGAGGATAGTGGCGGTCTGCTGCCTCCACTCCTGTTCCGCGGAACGACGGCAGCAGATCGCTGCTATCACAATCATTTGTTTTTCAACATGCTTGAAAAACAAACGACATGAACAATCAGCCGACATGAACGATCGTTGCCTTCTATTCCATGGGACGATTATCGGCCGTATGACCTTTACTTACAGAGTTGTCTGTGTCTGTCTGTGTACCCAGTCAATACTTTCATCTCACTCCTCCCCCCTCCATAGAGTTGCCTCGCTTGTAGCTCAGTAGCTAGATCTGTGAGCTAGCTATGGTATCGTACAGAGCTGAGTTTTGTTTAGGCCAAATCTGGGTTTTTTTTTTTTTTTTTTTACATAATTAGGGTAAGACAGGATACAAAGGATACTGACAGGATACAAAGTAAATAAAATAAAATACATTGTAATAAGTGCAAAGGCAAACAGTAAGAAGTTGACTTATAAATCAAGATAATTAAAGTGAATGTACTGTCTCATCAAGTACGTTGTTTTTTTCCCCCCACATTGCCGATTGGGGTGGTGTGGTCATTTCTTTTTAAACGCTGCCTGCGCTCTATACTATACTTCTTGGAGCACTGGAGACAGCCCCCCCCCCCTCCTTCACGTGTGATCATATCCCCTCTTTGACACGGGTCCGCATCACAAAGGCGAGGGGATATTGCCACACGGGGGCAGCAAGCCTAGTACATAGAGCCAGGCCGGTGCATGGCAAAAGAACGGTGTCAAGCATGAGAACCAGGCATTTAAAGAAAGTTATAGTCGAGTTATAGGGGAGTACAGAGCTGATCTTTCACAGTGGAAAAAGATGGGGAGGTAGGGTGCTTGATAATTGGTAAAGGAAGCATTTGTGTCTGATAAGGTATATTAAAAAAAAAAATTCTTCTATTCTCTTATACTGTTGATCTATGACATTCGTTAAAATTAAAGTGCCAGGTATGGTTCAGAATTGGATGCTGGAGGTTGTGCTGTTTTTGCAACACACACTTAGAAAAAGCCACTGTCTCCCAAGGTTTTTACCTGAGCTGGACATACATGTAGCAACAACACAACAACAACAACAACTAATATCAGAATGCTGGGAGCCACCTTCCCTTGAAGTCCAATGTGACCATATAATAATGCATCCCAATAGCTTTTTCTATTCTGTTATTTGTAAGCAGTGTATTTCTCTAGGGCTGATGGGAACCTCCCTATTTCAGTTTTAATATAACCCCAGGCCACCTCCGCACTGTGTACAATCAATTAGAAATTTCCATCATGCGTCCTCAGTATCTTACTTATCAGTGGAAACATTTGGTGACATGAAGCTGCTAAAGGTTTCTCAACCATTGATCACTTCAGGATAGATGGGAGCTTAGATGCCATCTCTCTTTTGAAATGTCAATGGAAAACATGATGGATGGTTTTGTCTCTGATATTTTTAGTTGCATCTTTGCCGAGCCTCCTTCCTGATGTTTACATTTTGATAACCGCTCCATCTGGTTATGATAGGAATCGTGATTTGTGCGGAAATGAAAGGCACACCCTGCACATTGCTTACATCTCCAGCGTTCAGAATAAGGAAATATACTTAGAGTAAGCCAGAATAAATAGACTCATGGGCAGTTGCTTTTAATTTCCTTCAGTGACAATGGCTAAAATTGGCGATTTTCATATTCGTTCTACATATAAAATGCATTTTTATATAAAACAGACGTAAGCATTTTGCACTACAGAAGGACACGTCAAGAGCCTAGAAGAAAACGGACTCTCAATAATGAAATGAAAAGCGTGTAATATAACTGCTTTGCTCGGGTTTGTTATAAGTTGGTTTCCAGCACTTTGAGGGAATGCCAATGTGATTCGGAAAATACCTATCCCAAACATTGCCTGGTCATATGAATCTGATTCATTGCACCATGCGCAGTATTTGGAGCCATCAGCATGCATTCATTAACCCTTCCTGTCAGTTTTTTTGAACAAGACCTGCAATAACTGGACATGTGTTTGGACAGAAGGCCTCACCTAAGCATTGTGGCTGACCATGGTCACTCCTTTATAGCAGCGGTTTACCCTAAGGTAGAGGGATACATTCAGTAGGTACAGTGCACCATGCTATGAGAAACATGACGACAGTCATAAAGATGACAGGTTTTCTTGCTTCACTGCCCACTTTTACTTTAAAACATGCAATCAATAGATTGCATATACTGATCTATGCTATGCCAAAGCATAGCATAGATCAGTGTTATCGGCGATCTATGTATAGCTATATACATAAGTATATATAGAACGGGTCCAAAGACGGGCTACAAAAATGGTGGAGGGTGTCAGACATAAAACATATCAGGAAAGACTAAAGGATTTGAATCTGTATAGTCTGGAGGAAAGAAGGGAAAGGGGGGATTGAATCCTTTAAATAAGGTTCTGGAGGGAAGTGTTTTTAGCAAAAAAACTGAGCTCAAGAACAAGAGGGTACAGTAAGAGGTTAGTTGGGGGAAAGATCAGAAGCAACGCGAGAAAATATTACTTTACTGAAAGAGTAGTAGATACTTGGAACAAATTTCCAGCAGATGTGGTTGGTAAATCTACAATAACAGAATTTAAACCTGCCTGGGATAATAATGTATCTATCTTTTCTAAGATAATAAGAAGGGAAAAACGAAAAGGGCAGACTAGATGAACCCAGTGGTCTTTTTCTGCCGACAATCTTCTATGTTTCTATGTATAGATCTTGCCTGGGAGCAGACTCTATACATGGAACGCCGATCCGACGGGACAGAGGTACAGTAAGTGACTTACTGCGGGGCTACCGATCACTCAGTGACAGAAGCTTGTTCTGTCACTGAGTATCGTAAACGCAGCGTTTAAGGGGTTAATGGCAGGCAGCTGTGGAAACGCAGCTGCTTGTCATTACCTCTGGACACACTGATGTGTGCGGGACCGCCCTCTCTGCAGTGGTCCCGCACACATCTACGGCCTCTTCAGTCAGGAACGTATACATACATTTCTACTGCACGGGGTATATGCAGTGGGAACGTATATATAAGGATTGCTGACGGGAAGGGGTTAAAGTGTTGTCACTTTAGAAACTTTTGACATGTCCTAGAAACATGTCAAATTATTTGATTGTTCAGGGTCTGGGTGTTTAGACCCCCACCGATTGCTATTCGTGCTAATTCACATCATGTTTTCTATCCCCACATTTAAAAGGGAATCTGTCACTAGGTTTATGATTGCTCAAATGAGGGCAGCATAAATTAGCGACAGAAATGCCGAACAGATCGGTGTATTACTTACATCATTCTGTTCAGTCATTCTCCTGATATGCAGGAGAATAGACTGCACCACTCCTCTCACCCTCCGAATGTTGATTAACAGCTGTCTGCCTGTACACAGACAACTTCCAATCAGCAACCGGTGAACAGAGTGTGCTGGTGCTCGTAAATATCCAGGACTACTAGGCACACGCATATAGTTTTTGTCCTTTTTATTCATCACAAGGTAAGTGATACTTCTTTCTGTTCGGCTTCTCTGTTACTAGTTTATGGTATAGGGTTGTATAAACTTCCTGGCAGAGTTTCTTTAAGTCTACTACTCTTTTCTGTTTCTATGCAGACAAAAAACAGGCTTATATATGGTAGTACATGTGAACAACATTGGGTCTGCTAAAGCCTTCATGCACGCCATGATATGCATTGAAATACATAGACCTTCAGTATATAAATTCAGCTTTAGTATGACATTTCTTGCCTGTAGTACTGTAAAGCAGTGTATTTGATAACTAAATAAAACTTACTACTTCCACAACTTATTTACCCTTTAGGATAATTGTAAGTTCTTCAAAGTTGCAAAACAAAAATAACTTCTGTTTCTGGGGGAGAAAGTGCAGTTTGTTCTTTATTTCACTCTGTGGAACCTGAAAAGGTTAAATAGATATAGCAAATAATTGAAATGGCCTGGAAAGTATTTTCACTGAGACATAACAACTGCACCACAAGTCAGTAAAGAGCGGCTGCCTCAGCCCCTTTCTATGCTGCTCACTGCCAGTCCCTGTCTAAAATTTCTGGTAGGCTAAGCAAAAAGAACTTGTGGTTTTGTAACTCTTACTGCTATTTGAAAGCTTGAGGGAAAAAGATGTGAAAGGCCGGAAAAAACAAGGTTTTCCATACTTGATATAGGTGTTGGGTTCCAGGTTGGGATACTCTTAAGATACCATTCTCGCTGGCTGTGTTTTATATAAGGACACGATCCTGTGCCTTACGTGATCACTCATAATATGGAGTAGAAATTACTTTCTTTTGCTTCCTTTACGCTACATATTCTTGCTGATGGAAACTACTCTATTCCTATACATGAAAGACTGCCAAATGTTTTTAACCTTGCAATGACTGTAGTTGTTTTTGCAAAAATATCCTATTGGAGGGCTGCATTTTAGCCTTTTTTTTTTTTTCTTTATTTTTTCATCTACCTAATTTATGTATGTAAATGGAGTTTCCATAGTTTGGCCCTCATGCCAGGTTAAAAATTTTCATGCAGATTTTGTCCGCACTGCAGAGAAGTAATAAGCTGAAGAAATCGCAGTGAATTTCAGGCTGCGAGTTTGCAGCGAAATCTCCTGCAATTCCCCTCCTGAATAGTTTCAATAGGATTACATGCCCGGTGCGTTAATTACCGGTCCGCGTTCCGGCTTGTTCTGTGGCTCCCAGTGTCTGGATGTGCTGCACAGCCAATCAGTGCGCACTGACTGCTAATGTATGCATCAGGCCGCGGGGAGTTAAAGGGGCTGCCGCTTACATTTATACAGCTGGAAACTAATAGGAGGGGAATCACAGCGGATTTCACGCTTTGAGGTAGGTGTAAAGCTATCCTTGCAAATCAGATTTAAAGGGATATTGACCACCACTCTGCTCTAAAAGCAGTACTTTTGTTTGTGTTTTCATACATATAATAAAGATGTATAAAGTTATAGTATATACACTATACTTTGTGTTCGTAATCCAAATCTACTCTTAAACCAAAGCAAATTTTCCTATAAGAAATCGTAGAAATGCAGACAATTGGTTCCACACCCCAAACATAATGATTTATTATTCTGAATAACATGTAAAACAAATGAAACAAACATCTAGAAACTGCTGAATATGTCTTATTATAAGTTACTGTACAGTAATGAAGAGGATGGGAAACACAAGGGCTGACAGATACTGCAGGGAGCATGAAGGAATGAACAGGGAAGATGTGGGCACAGTATAGCAGCACTCTCTGTCCGGGGAGAGAGGGGTTACAGCTATGAAGAGATTACCTCCACAGTCCTGTCCCCCATGCAAGCCCCAGCCTGAAGTGGATCTGCTATGATTTGGAAGGTGAGGGAGACTTCCTGGGTCAGAGTACAGGGCTGTAGACCCCGCTAAGCAGACCATGCTCCTCCTCCCAGTACAGGAAGCTCTTAAACCAAAGCAATGCTTTTAAACCAAGTCACAATTTTGAAAAACTGTGAGCATTTAAACACCAAGGTACCACTGTATGTATGTGTATATACACTCACTGGCCACTTTATTAGGTACACCTGTCCAACTGCACGTTACCACTTAATTTCTAATCAGCCAATCACATGGCGGCAACTCAGTGCATTTAGGCATGTAGACATGGTCAAGACAATCTCCTGCAGTTCAAACCGAGCATCAGTATGGGGAAGAAAGGTGATTTGAGTGCCTTTGAACGTGGCATGGTTGTTGGTGCCAGAAGGCTGGTCTGAGTATTTCAGAAACTGCTGATCTACTGGGATTTTCACGCACAACCATCTCTAGGGTTTACAAAGAATGGTCCGAAAAAGAAAAAACATCCAGTGAGCTGCAGTTCTGTGGGCGGAAATGCCTTGTTGATGCCAGAGGTCAGAGGAGAATGGGCAGACTGGTTCGAGCTGTTGGACCCCCTTTTGCCTTCAGAACTGCCTCAATTCTTCGTGGCATAGATTCAACAAGGTGCTGGAAGCATTCCTCAGAGATTTTGGTCCATATTGACATGATGGCATCACACAGTTGCCGCAGATTTGTCGGCTGCACATCCATGATGCCAATCTCCCGTTCCACCACATCCCAAAGATGCTCTATTGGATTGAGATCTGGTGACTGTGGAGGCCATTTGAGTACAGTGAACTCATTGTCATGTTCAAGAAACCAGTCTGAGATGATTCTAGCTTTATGACATGGCGCATTATCCTGCTGAAAGTAGCCATCAGATGTTGGGTACATTGTGGTCATAAAGGGATGGACATGGTCAGCAACAATACTCAGGTAGGCTGTGGCGTTGCAACGATGCTCAATTGGTACCAAGGGGCCCAAAGAGTGCCAAGAAAATATTCCCCACACCATGACACCACCACCACCAGCCTGAACCGTTGATACAAGGCAGGATGGATCCATGCTTTCATGTTGTTGATGCCAAATTCTGACCGTACCATCCGAATGTCGCAGCAGAAATCAAGACTCATCAGACCAGGCAACGTTTTTCCAATCTTCTACTGTCAAATTTCGATGAGCTTGTGCAAATTGTAGCCTCCGTTTCCTGTTCTTAGCTGAAAGGAGTGGCACCCGGTGTGGTCTTCTGCTGCTGTAGCCCACCTGTCTCAAAGTTGGACGTACTGTGCGTTCAGAGATGCTCTTCTGCCTACCTTGGTTGTAACGGTTGGCTATTTGAGTCACTGTTGCCTTTCTATCAGCTCGAACCAGTCTGCCCATTCTCCTCTGACCTCTGGCATCAACAAGGCATTTCCGCCCACAGAACTGCCGCTCACTGGATGTTTTTTCTTTTTCGGACCATTCTCTGTAAACCCTAGAGATGGTTGTGCGTGAAAATCCCAGTAGATAAGCAGTTTCTGAAATACTCAGACCAGCCCTTCTGGCACCAACAACCATGCCATGTTCAAAGGCACTCAAATCACCTTTCTTCCCCATACTGATGCTCGGTTTGAACTGCAGGAGATTGTCTTGACCATGTCTACATGCCGCCATGTGATTGGCTGATTAGAAATTAAGTGGTAACGTGCAGTTGGACAGGTGTACCTAATAAAGTGGCCAGTGAGTGTGTGTGTATATATAATATATATTTAAAGGATGACAGGTTCCCTTTAAATATTTTTAGTACATCTGCCCCATTGTTTTCCGAAATGTAATTACATTTCTATCCAAATACTTGGTCTGATATTGATATAGAAAATTGTTAAGTATAATTTGTGCATTTTTGTCTATTCCAAAATGCATTTTTTGACTGTACTCCAAAAGACTGAAAAATGTAAATTAATTTACATCTTGAATTGATTATTCACAGAATGGAATGAATGCTGATTTGCCAGGGCACAGACTGCTATATAAAGTAACCAGTTTTATATGCAAACCTAGTGGTGAAATTATTGATAAATCGGTTCCATAAAACTACATTGCTGTATGGTTTTAATCTTGATTTGCATTCTGAATTGAAAATAATCCATAAACATAACATAATCATAATCAAGTGAAACCTCTTTAGAAGAATACATGTTCTTAATATAGTGACCTTTGCCTATGGTAGAGACTGTAGACCAGGGCACAGGGCTCATATCTACACATGTAAGTGGAATTTTCAGGAATTTAGGCTGCAAACCTGCACTTATGTTTGGAATCATTTTAGAATTGGCTAGAAAGTAGATTCCACAATGATAGATATTCATGTATAATATTTATAACTAGACAACTTGATAAAAACAAATATTTAAAAATTCTACTACTTAAAGGAAAACTAACAGCAGGTTATATGCTTCTAACCCGCTGATATGTCTCTATAAGCGTGCGGCATGCCA
This sequence comes from Dendropsophus ebraccatus, assembly GCF_027789765.1. Classification (NCBI taxonomy): domain Eukaryota; kingdom Metazoa; phylum Chordata; class Amphibia; order Anura; family Hylidae; genus Dendropsophus; species Dendropsophus ebraccatus. The sequence goes on from NC_091458.1 coordinate 127,624,326, forward strand.
ATGATGGTGATTTTTTTTTTTTTTTTTACCTGAATACTTAGTCTTTAGGTTTTGAGTTTATTCCCTATGCAAATGAGGCGGGCTGGGGGCGAGGCTACCAGACAACTGTCCGGTCTACTCCTCCTAATTAATATTCATCCGGTGCCGGAGTGACATCGCTGCACGGCGCAGCCCTAATAATCATTACAAGCGGCAATGTCGCCTGGGCTAATCGGTGCCCTGAGGGAGGTAGTCCCACCCCTGTGCACTAAACCACCTCATTAGCATATGGCTTAAAATACATAGCGAAAACAGTGCCGAGGATGAAGATGAGAATATTACCTTCATCCTCAATGCTTTTTGCGCTATCAGGACATGATAGGTTAGATGCTTCTAACCCGCTGTTAGTTTTCCTTTAAAACATACCTATGGCCGTGTGGGCTTTTAAAACTATTAAAGCTGTTGGAGGAAGTTCCTGTGAAAATGTCCTAAGCATTGGCCAGTTCCTATTCTTCTCTATAGGGCTTATGCATGGAACTCGCTGACACTTGGGGTGTGTCCACTGCTACCTGAACTTCAGTCACTAACTGCAACTTCACATTAAAGCCAAAACAGTGACAGAAATGCTTTACAAATAACAAAGATTCGGACTTTATTAATTTTTGCACAGGGTTAAAGCTGCACAGACTGAACTGGGACAGCAGATATTAGCGGATTTTGAGGAAGCATTTCCATCACAAGGCACTAAGGTAATATCCATATATTTACAAATGATATAACAATAAATGTAGATATAATTCATAATGTAGTTGAGGAACTTAAAGAAGCTGCTGGCCAAAAAACAATTCATGAACCATCTTCAGGATGAGTCATCAGTTGCTGATAGGTAGAGTGGAAATACCCGGTTGAAGGTGGTGTTGGTGGTGGGGGTTGATGGAGCCAGATCTATGCAGTGAGTCAGAAACAGTTTGCTCCATTTATTGTATAGTCTGGGTCCGGTTATTGCAGCTTAGCTTCCATTCGGATAGACAGCACCCCTTGTTGATCAGCCCGGAAAACCCTTAAAAGGGAACCATGATCAGTATGAAACCTTGAGAGGCAACCCAGGATCTGCCCCAAGTTTGCCTGCTAGTACTAGTGACGCCCCAGCAGACACCTGTATTACAGTGATACATTGTTACTTGATTGATACACCCTTGTTATGATTAGAAATTGAACGGCTGCGGTGTTTCAGAACAATCATATCCGTAAGTTCAGCCAGGAACAGGCAGTCCCTGATCCTGATTGATAGATTTCTCCCTTTAAGCAAGGAAGGGAGAGATCTCATTAGGTTTAATTGTGTATTACCTAAAGTACACAAAACGAACATAACACAAAATGCAAATCGGTTCTGTGCAGACAATGAGCAAAGAATTCTGTGAGATTTTAGCTCTGGAGTCACCAGATTTAACATTGTGCTTAATACAGGCAAACTCTATATAAGAAAAAAAAAAACAGCTCAAACTTTACCATTACCCATGTTTTTTTTTGTTTTTTTTTTTACAAGAGGTATCTAATATATTCAGTGGGAAAAATAAATGTTTGATACACTGCTGATTAGGGCTGGGCGATATGGGCAAAAAATAAAATCTCTATTTTTTTTTTTTAAATTTTTTGACGATTCTCGATTTAAATCTCGATTTTTTTCCTTTTTTGCTAAATAAACAGAACATTTTCTCCCTGCAGCATCAGATACTATTTTAATATTTTAGACAACAACTGTATTGATTTCCAGTGTAACAGAGGCCCCATATAGTATAGGAAATCATGTTTGTGCCTCCATCTACGTTGGGTGTAGGAGTGGAGGTATAGTGGATAAGGGGTGTAGTAGTACAGGTATAGATGAGGGGTGACTGGGGTAAAACTGAAGGGGACTGGGGTGACACTAAAGGGGACTGGGGTGACACTGGGGGACACTAAAGGGGACTGGGGGACACTAAAGGGGACTGGGGTGACCCTGGGGGACTGGAGGGACAATGGGGGACACTAAAGGGGACTGGGGTGACACTGGGGGACACTAAAGGGGACTGGGGTGACACTAAAGGGGACTGGGGTGACACTAAAGGGGACTGGGGTGACACTAAAGGGGACTGGGGTGACACTGGGGGACACTAAAGGGGACTGGGGGACACTAAAGGGGACTGGGGTGACCCTGGGGGACTGGAGGGACAATGGGGGACACTAAAGGGGACTGGGGTGACACTGGGGGACACTAAAGGGGACTGGGGTGACATTAAAGGGGACTGGGGTGACACTAAAGGGGACTGGGGTGACACTAAAGGGGACTGGGGTGACACTGGGGGACTGGAGGGACAATGGGGGACACTAAAGGGGACTGGGGGGACACTGAGGGGACTGGGGGGACACTGAGGGGACTGGGGGGACACTGAGGGGACTGGGGGGACACTGAGGGGACTGGGGGGGACACTGAGGGGACTGGGGGGGACACTGAGGGAACACTGAGGGGATTGGGGGGGGACACTGAGGGAACAATGAGGGGACTGGGGGGGACACACTGAAGGGGACTGGGGGGGGACACTGAAGGGGACTGGGGGGGGGGACACTGAAGGGGACTGGGGGGGGACACTGAGGGAACAATGAGGGGATTGGGGGGACACTGAGGGGACTGGGGGGGACACTGAAGGGGACTGGGGGGGGACACTGAAGGGGACTGGGGGGGGACACTGAAGGGGACTGGGGGGGGGACACTGAAGGGGACTGGGGGGGGACACTGAAGGGGACTGGGGGGGGACACTGAGGGAACAATGAGGGGATTGGGGGGACACTGAGGGGACTGGGGGGGGACACTGAGGGGACTGGGGGGGGACACTGAGGGGACTGGGGGGGGACACTGAAGGGGACTGGGGGGGGACACTGAGGGAACAATGAGGGGATTGGGGGGACACTGAAGGGGACTGGGGGGGGACACTGAAGGGGACTGGGGGGGGACACTGAAGGGGACTGGGGGGGGGACACTGAAGGGGACTGGGGGGGGACACTGAAGGGGACTGGGGGGGGACACTGAGGGAACAATGAGGGGATTGGGGGGACACTGAGGGGACTGGGGGGGGGACACTGAAGGGGACTGGGGGGGGGACACTGAGGGAACAATGAGGGGATTGGGGGGACACTGAGGGGACTGGGGGGTGACTGGTGCAGCTGGAGGTGATTGGAGCAGGAGGGCACATACATCTCCTCCTCCTCTCACCTCCACACACACGCTCCCCTCCCGGCCAGATATGGAGGTCCCGGGTCTGTGGAGGAGGAGGCCGCAGGGACTACAGTAGGTGGTGATCGCATAGCTGCGGGTCACGGAGCTATACAACGGGAACGGGGGTCTGCACCGAGCCCCCCGTTCCCGCTGTATAGCTCCAGGACGAGCAGCGCCGCGATCACCACCTACTGTAGTCCCTGCGGCCTCCTCCTCCACAGACCCGGGACCTCCATATCTGGCCGGGAGGGGAGTGGGACGCTCAGTGGAAGGGGCGGGGGCAGATCAGCGGCGGCGCTGTCAGTGGCTGGAGGCCGCCGGCACTGCACCGCCCCTCTCCAGCCTGGCCACCCAGCATCTTCTCCCCGCTCACCCACACCGCCCCTCTACGGCTCTCCCGCCGGCCTGCACCGCAACCCCCCTTCTCTCAGCTCCTCCCCGGCACCGCAGCCTGAAATGATTTTTTGTGAAAATCGAATTTACGATTTTCACAAAAAATCAAATCGATTTCAACGTTCTGGACGATTAATCGAATTAATTCGATTAATCGCCCAGCCCTACTGCTGATTTTCCCAAAGAATGAAGATAAATTTTTTTTTTTATAAAATCCAGAAAATCACACTGTTTGATTTATAAATATTTGTTTAACATTTTACTGCATGAAATAAATATTTGATACAAAAGAAAACAGAATTTTAATGGTTGCTACAGAAACCTTTGTTTGCAGTTACAGAGGTCAGACATTTCTTGTAGTCCTTGACCAAGTTTACACACACTGTTGCAAGGATTGTGTCCTGCTCCTCGATACAGATCTTTTCTAGACCTTTCATGTTTCGGGCACTTGAGTTTTGCTCCCTACAAAGATTTTCTATTGGGTTCCGGTCTGGAGATTGGCTAGGCCACTCCAGGACTTGGAATTTTTTCTTACAGGGTCACTACTTAGTTGCCCTGGCTGAGTGTTTTGGATCATTGCCATACTGGAAGTACCCAACCACGACCCATTTTACTAAGGGAAGGAGGGTGCTGGGCAAAATGTCGGGATACATAGCCTCATTCATCCTGCCTTCAATACAGTGCAGTCCTCCTGTCCCCTTTGCAGGAAAGCACCCCCAAAGTATGATGTTTCCACCTAAAGTTTTCAGAATCATCCTTTCCCCACGAGGTGGGATCTTGCATGGAGTCCTAGACCAAGGAAGATTGATAGTCATCTTGTATTTCTTCCATTGTCTAATAATTATGGCAACAGTTTCTGCCTTCTCACCAAGCTGCTTGCCTATTGTCCTATAGCTCATTGTAGCCTTGTCCAGGTCTACAGTTTTGTCCCTGATGTCCTTAGACAGCTCTTGGCCACGGTGGAGAGGTTGGAGTGTGATTTAAGTTTGTGGACAGGATTTTTTTATACAGGTAATGAGTTGGAACAGGTGCAGTTTAATACAGGTAATGAGTGCTGAGTAGAAGGAGCTTATTAAATTAAAGCTAACAGGTCTGTGAGAGCCAAAATTCTTGCCGGTTGGTAGATCATCAGATACTTATTTCACACAATAAAATGCAAATTAATTATTTAAATATCATACAATTTAATTTCTGGTATTTTCTTTATAAATTCTATCCTACGATAAAAATTACAGACCTCTCCATTCTTTGTAGGGGACAAAACTTGCTAAATCAACAGTGTATCAAATACTTCACGCCTACTGTAAACTAAGGTGTTTTAACATTTTTTGACTTGGACAAATGAGTGAACTGTAGAATTAACATTTATACAAAGTTGAAATAAATAACTTCTATCTTTGTATGCAAAACTCCATCAGAATGATTTTTTTTTTTTTAACTTTGTCTTAATAAGAGACCAGGTGGACCCAGTAACGTCCTCCGGGATGCTTGTTTGGTAGCCAATGTCTTAGATGTACGGATTAAACAAGAGATCATCAAGAAATTTATCAGGCAACATCTATCCGAGTACTCTGTCCTCTTCCAAGAAAATCAAGATGTAAGTATTCTCCGGGTGGCCATTGATGTATATTATTAAAGGGTCTGCCCAGCCTTTTAAAATCCTTGTCTAACTTCAGGGCTCTCCAGAGATTCAGGCCTGTTACAAAGGGAAGCTTATAGTACGAATGCCACTTTCCATGGAATATATTGCCGTCATTGCGTTACTATATAATAGTTGCATTAGGTCCTTTTTAGAGTTAAAGACAGTTTGCAGCAGCTCTTAGCTTTTAATATATAATAGAATGGTCTCATGCTATACAGCATATAGACACTGTGTCCTGGCTAGAATCCCCTTTTATAGCCACACAGCAATTATTAATGGCAATAAATAGGCTAATCAATTGCGCCTATTGCCAGAAAGGATCTAACCAATTTGTTTATGGTTATTTCATAATTTTACCCGTATTCTGTTGCTATCTTTCTATTTGATTTGACTTGTTTGCATGGCAGGTTGCTTGGCTTGATAAAATTGATAGACGGTACGCTTGGATTAAACGTCAGCTGTTGGATTATGAAGAAAAGTATAGTCGCATGTTCCCAGGGGACTGGTGCATGACCGAACGCATTGCTGTAGAATTTTGCCATATAACCAGGTAAGATGCTCAATATTGAAACAGAGGGATGCAGATGCATAAAACATTAAGAACATAGAGGGAGTTTATTTTGAACACCTGAATAAAGCAGAAATAAAACAGTTGATGTAAGCACACTGAATGGAGGAGTATATATTAAAGGCACAGTAGCCTAATATTTGGGTTCTACAACACCTTTAAGAAAAAAGCTGAACCACTCACATTAGTTCAGAAAAATGAAAAAGTAATTTTGTTTTATTTTGATATTGTTATTTAATAAATATTATTAACACCATATGAGGGTGGTTCACACGTACAGGATCCACAGCAGATTTGATGCTGTGATCAGTTATTTAGTTACATTGATATCTGCGCCATCAAATCTGCTGAGGATCCTGTACAAGTGAACGCACCATTAAAGGGGTTGTCCAGCGAAAATCTTTCTTTCAAATTAACTGGTGTGAGAAAGTTATATAGATTTGTAATTTACTTCTATTAAAAAAATCTCCAGTCTTCCCATACTTATTAGTTTCTGTATGTCATGCAAGAAATGTTGATTTATTTCCTGCATGATATACAGCAGCTAATAAGTATGGGAAGATTGAGATTTTTTTTATTAGAAGTAAATAGCTAATCTATATAACTTTCTGATATCAGAAAGAAAAAGATTTTCACTGGACAACCCCTTTAGGACACAAATATGCAAATGCCACTAACAGTGGTCTGCGACTGCTAACATGTAACACTAAAACAAGAAAGGGCCCTGGAGGTGGAAAATGCTACTCAGATGCAAGTGACTTATAATATAAAGTGCATTACTATGGCAGCAGAGTATACAAGTAAACCTACTAACTCATGAATACAGGGAACCACATGCATCACATATGGTAGATGATACATATAAACAAGTCAAGAGCTCTACCCGTAAATGTGTAAAAGTAACTGGGTCCACACACAGCCCCCACCCCAATGTACAGTGGCGGTCTTTGGCACAAAGCACCCCAAGCGATTGCTTGGGGCCCCCATCACCGAGGGGGACCCCCACGCCCCGCTCTTGTGCTCAAGGAAGGGTTTTCCCTGCGGTCACAAGTGGCAGCTTTGTCCTTGTGGTGACATAACTGGAGCATCGGCACCAGGACAAGGGGAGCGCGGCCTCTTGTGATTGCAGGGAAAACCCTTCCTGCTGCCACAAGAGTGAAGAGAAGAGGAGACGCCCGGACCCAGGTGAGTATAAGTGTTTGTTTTATTGTGTTATATACTATATGGGAGGGGGAGGACACAGGGGTCTGTTTAACTGGGGGAGCGCACATCGGGGGTCTATATCAATGGGGGAGCACACAGGGGGGGCTATATAACAGGGGGAGCACACGGGAGCTATAGACTACTGGGGCTTCACAGAGGGGTCTATATACTACTGGGGGCAGCACACAGGGGGTCTATATACTACTTGGGGCAGCAGAATGGGGTCTATATACAACTTGGAGAGCACACAGGAGGTCTATATCCAAGTGGGGGAGCACACAGGGGGGCTATATACTACTGGGGGAGCACACAGGGGTCTATATACTACTGGTGGGGCACACAGGGGGTCTATATACTACTGGGGGAACATACAGTGGGTCTATATACTACTTGTGAGGCACACAGGTGGTCTATATATAACTGGAGGAGCACACAGGGGTCTGTATACTACTGGGGCAGCACACAAGGGGTCTATATAATACTGGTGGGGCACACAGGGGGTCTAAATACTACTGGGGGAATCACACAGGGGGTTTATATACTACTGGAGGAGCACACAGGGGTGTATATCCAAGTGGGGGAGCACAAAGGAGGTCTATATCCAAGTGGGGGAGCACACAGGGGGGGCTAAATACCCCTGAGGGAGCACACAGGGGGCCTATATTCTAGTGGGGGAGCACACAGGGGGTATATACAACTGGGGGCAGCACACAGGGGGTCTATATACAACTGGGGCAGCACACAGGAGGTCTATATACTTCTGGGGGAGCACACGGGGGGCTATATATAACTGGGGAAACACACAGGAGTCTATATACTACTGGGGTAAGCAAACAAGGGGTATATACTACTGGGGGCAGGACACAAGGGGTATATACTATTGGGGGCAGCACACAAGGAGTATATATTACTGGCGGTAGCGCAGTACTACTGGGGGCAACACACAGCGGTCTTTTGTTTTGGAAAGCGTGTCGAGGGGGGGCCCCAGACATAACTTCGCTTGGGGCCCCAGAAATGCCAAGACCGCCCCTGCCGACGTACATTTCAGCCACAGCCTTTATCCAGAGGTACCCTTGTACCCTTCATGTTAGTTGGTCTTTTAGTATTAGTTAGTATTTTATTAGAGTTAGTAGGTTTACTTGTATACTCCGCTGCCATAGTAATGCACTTTAGATTATAAGTCACTTGCATCTGAGCAGCATTTTCCACCTCCAGTCCCCTTTTCTTGTTTTAGTATTCCATGTTAGCAGTCGCAGACCATTGTTAGTGGTATTTGCATATTTATGATTTTATAGTGTTTTTAATGATAAAATAAATTTTTCAATTTTCCATACTAATGTGAGTGGATCGCTTTTTTCCTATTGGTGGTGTAGCTTTATTTTCTGTTATTGTGTTCTGTATGTAGCATGTTAATGATTATGGAGATTGTTCCATTAATAGGTTTCTGTTTTTATTATGTGAAGTGGTTCAATAGAAAATAGCCTGGCTACTTAGTACGCCATAGGAAAAACCAGCCCCACGTGATTCGTAGTTCATCATCTCCTTTAGCCCTCAATATACATCAAAATGCAATTTAGGCTTAGTACAGGATAGGATTCATATACGTACATGCCTTTCCCTGTGAACTTAGAGACCATGGGATCATGTTCAGTTTGATTTTCCCTAACTCAGGTGGTGCACACTGTAATGTAAGTTTACTTAGCTGATTGCATGGAAACCGCAGGGATCAGCGCTCCAATGTTTAGCCTATGCCACAGAGTTCTGAGCAGCTACAATACCCTCATCTGTAAGCATTTAATATGAGTCCTGTATTACTACTGATATTCACCATTATGTTAATTGGTATAATTGCATTTAATTTTTATTCTGCAAAGGTTCCCTATAATGTGCTGAATTAGCGCAGTTCTCACTCACACATTAGGAATATCATGCCCTTCCTTTTCACCCTCAGTGAAAGTTTTTTCCTTTTAGTGAAGGGATTACTTAATGCAAGGCTCTGAGCCGCCCAGCTATTTTCTTCAATATTTTAATGGTATATTCTGAGTTGAGCTTACTCCAGGAAAAAGAAGAAATCCCCTTGAGATGCAAAGTATCTACGCTACCAGAACTTTTATAATACCCTTTATACCTGTCATTGTTCTCACTTTAATGAGAACTTCATCTGCTGCCAAAGTTTTGTTCTTCTAATACACATGCTGGCGTAAAGCTCCCGAGTTGTACCCTGAACTCCTCACCTTTCCACAAACATGCTCCTGCCCAGTGCTAACATTACTGGGACAAGCCTAATACGTAAATGTCCTTGTGTTATTATTATTATAGAAAGAACTAGTGATGAATAAAAAATGCATACAATACTTGTCCTTATTTGCCTGCCTTTCCTTATACAATATTTGTCCTAACTTGCCTGACCTTTATAATGGCATTGCCAAAAGTTGTAGTGTGCACATTAAAGATTTTTTTTTTTCTGTGCAAACAATAAATTTCAGTGATCATTGGTCACTCCAAAAGTTGTGACTTATACATTGAACTCCATAAGAAAACAGTGTGCAGGTATGCTTACCCTTTTAAACATATGCACCTGCAGATAGGCACCTGTGTTGGCAGAGCTGCAGATCCCGACACTGGTCTTCTCTTTGTCCTCTGTGGTGCCATTTTTCAGTAATTAGATCTAAAGCAAATGTACTAATTGGTCTTTTTGATGCACTGGGGGCGCTCCTCTGACCCTCAGCGCACTGGCCCACGTAGTGTCCGGTTGGAGTGTCCGATGTTACCTGCAGCTAAGACTGGGTTCACACTGCATTTTCGGAAAAAACGGATGCAATTGTGTATCATCTGTTTGGATCCGTTTTTCCCTTCCATTATTAAAAAAAAAAAAAAAAGCATGGGAAGGGATGCGTTTTTTTAATGGACACAAAAGTAGTGTTGACTACATTTTTCTGTCCTTTAAAGGAAACAAATAAAAACAGATATGTTGAACTGATTGTAAAAACGCAGTGTGAACCCAGCCTAACCAGAGAAGATAGTATAACCAGGTTGGAAACATCACATTAGAGGAGGTGTGGGGTAGGCATTGATAGCTCTGTGATTTGTACCAGTAGACTGCTACACAGATCAAGAAACTTAGAGCTGAACACTGACCGGATGTTTCGCTGCGCATGTCAATGGACTTAGATGATTGGCCTAACGCAGTGGTGTCTCTACACATGTCCTGAGAGGGTAACACCAATGTGTATATAACAGCACTTTAATTTCAGAGACTGTGCTTAGTCCTATTGTATAGAAACTTATGCTGCAAAGGTTTTCAAGGCTACTACCATCTTATACATTATAGTTTATCATTACTAGCTGGTTGGCATAAATAAAAGGATTTAAAGCAAATGTACCAGTTTGAGTAGTAATTTTTTTTTCTTTGCCTGGTCAGCATCAGAGCGGAGATCCCGGTGGCATGGGTCATTTTTCTTCATGTGCACCGGCCCGCAATATGCACTGGAGGCTGGCCCGACACACCCCAGTAAAACCCTTTGTTCCTCTTCCTCTGTATTCTTATTAACACAAACACAGCGGGCAGCAGCAAGCGGTGTGCTGACCTAAAAGGAGCTACACAACTTCAGTCTGGGACACAGTAGCTGTAGAGTATTTGATACCTAGTATTCTTTTTATTAAGTTATTTGCTAATATATGTAACTAGAGATGAGCGAACCTGGAGCATGCTAGAGTCCATCCGAACCCGAACTTTCGGCATTTGATTAGCGGTGGCTGCTGAAGTTGGATAAAGCCCTAAGGCTATGTGGAAAACATGGATATAGTCATTGGCTGTATCATTTTTTTCCAGACCTTAGAGCTTTATCCAAGTTCAGCAGCCACCGCTAATCAAATGCCGAACGTTCGGGTTCGAATGGTCTCGAACCCGGTTCGCTCATCTCTAAATGTAACTTAATGGCAACATTTTATAAAAATCTTAAAGAAGGTTATCCAGCATTTAGGCAGTTTTTAATATATCAGTGCTGGTATACGGAAAACAATAGTGTCGTGTTGTGGTTTCGCCTGTGAAAAATTTATGCATTAAACTGTGGCCATTTTCTGATGACACATTCTTTTTAGGTATTCTGCTCTCGAAATTATATTTTCAAGTCTGATACACTTTATTCATTTTTTTTACCCTTACCTTTCAGCAAGGTTTACAGCTGCATTGGATTTAGAGAGACCCCATTGACTTTAATAGGGTCAGTTGAGTTTTTCCTCTGTAGGATGCTAATCGAATAAAAAAAAAATTAAAAATTTTTTTTGTCCTATCATCCCTAAACAGAGCTCTAACGCAGGAATGAACGTAGCCTTAGGGCCCGATATCCCCAATAAGTGAACACCGATCTGCTAGATTGGTGCTCGCTTACAGAGTCTATTACACTGCTCGATTAGTGATGTCTGTGCAGCCCTTAACTTTTCTGTAAAATAAAAATGTATTTAACTGATGACATCCCCGTGTCCTCAGGCCTTGTCTGTGGGACTTCTCAGTCTCCCCAGCTGCAGCTTTCACTTCTGTTTCTGTATCTGAAGTGACAGGCCAATCACTGGTTGCGGTGCTGTCCTGTCTCTGCCAGTGATTGGCTAAGCGGCCTGTCACTTCAGAGACAGGACCAGAAGTGAGAGCTGCGGAAACAGACAAAGCTGGAGGACACCAGGGAAGCCTGAACAGGTAAGTAATAGCTTTATTATTTTATACACACAATCATCAGCCATTGGCTGTGCTACCTATTACATGCAGTTATGCGTGGTCAGTGGCCGATGACTTTTAAACTTTCCAAAGACAGCTCTTTCTGATCGTCGTCTTTATTATACGGAGCGATATCGACCTGATTCAGACCATTATCTCTCCGCGTAATAGGCCCCTTAGGTAGTTCGGATTGTTTTCCCTTTCCCTATGCTGTTTTACTTTAGGGTTGAATTTCTATACTATTTGGTTGTTGTATTTTGTACCATTGTTTCTTTTTTTCATAAATGGTGGTTTTTTTCCCCAATAAACAATACTTTTATTTCTGCAGAAATGATCTTTCAAAAATCATGAGGACAAGAGCTAAAGAGATTGAGGTGAAGCTACTGCTCTTTGCTATTCAGAGAACCACTAATTTTGAAGGACTTCTAGCAAAACGTTTCTCTGGCTGCACCTTGACGGACACTGTTGTGGTAAGTCCATTCCGTTCTCTTCTTTTTCCTCAGTAAGACGTATGGGAACATGCTATCTTGAGGCCCAAAATATGTTTGGCTGAAACATATACCTTTCAGTTAACAATCAGACAGAAAAATGGTCATAATGTGCTGAAGGGATGATCAGAAACACATTTTCAATAGTAATACAGTAATAGTAATTTGAGAGGGGCAGCTTCTGTCCAAGTTCAGTCAAAAAATGTTTAGAGAAATATATGTAAGAAAAATATCCTGTCAAAATTTTAAATTACCTCCTTTTAACATTAATTCAGAAATGTCCAAACTATTAAAAGAGCATCTAACAGTAGGTTAGAAGACTCTAACCTACTGTTATTTTGTCAATAGGACTGGGAAGAATGTAGAATTTTTCTCACCTTCATCCTTAGGGTCGTTGTAATGAAATCCTGTTTTATCAATATGTTACTTGGGTAGTTTGATACACTGAGCGCAGGACTACAGCCATTGGTGCACCGATCCATCTGCCCCATTTCATAAATATTCAGGTGGCCCTCTGCAGTGATGTCACCTTTGCTGGATAAATATTCCTTAAAAGCAACAGGCAGGTGGGTGGGTTGACGCACCAAGGGCTGTAGATTTGCCCTCTAGTGCACCAATTTGCCTAATTAACATATGACTAAAATGGAGCCCTTCACTAAAGGCTTTATTACATAGAGCGAAAATTGGCCGAATCAGGTCGATATGGTCGGTTATCGCACTTTGTAGTAGAGACAACCATCATGGGCTGGTTATGTCAAATATTCCGACATCAAACTATCAGCCGCCAACCGTGCATCAATACACGTAGTACATGTACATGGGATTGAATAAACTGTTAATACAAGCAGAGGGCAGGAGACGACCGGGAGCATGGAGAGATGATGCATTAACATTTTAGGCCAAGGGCTGCACGGACATCGCTAATGATGCAGCCCTTGCTAAATGATTATCGAGCAGTGTATTAGGCTCAGTAAACAAGCACCGATCTAGCAGATCAGCGCTCATGTACATTATTGGTCAAGCCGTCTAATAGTACTCTAAAATAGTACTATTTTAGTAAGAAAGCTACCTCCTTCCTCCATGTCCGCAGCCTTTAATCTCAAAAAATCAATGTTGTAAACAAAAAAATACCCAATACCTGTATTGTGGTTTTCTTTTACATCACATCTCAGAAAACATGGATTAAAAAGTTGTTGTTTTGTTTCTTTTTCATTTTTCTAGTTTACCTCCCAACTAATTTTTACTGGTTTTGCAATATACACATGGTGATATAGAGGGGTCACTGTGGATGTGGGGGCACGCCATAGTGTACACACACACACACACACCCACACACACACACACACACAAACACAGCCTGCTGCAGCCATAGCACACAACCACAGCCTGCTGCAGCCATAGCACACAACCACAGCCTGCTGCAGCCATAGCACACAGCCACAGCCTGCTGCAGCCATAGCGCGCACACACACAGCCTGCTGCAGCCATAGCACACACACACAGCCTGCTGCAGCCGTAGCGCGCACACACACACACACAGCCTGCTGCAGCCATTGCGCGCACGCACACACACACACAACACACACACAGCCTGCTGCAGCCATAGCACACAATCAGCCTGCTGCAGCTGTAGCACACACACTCAGCCTACTGCAGCCATAGCACACAGAGTCCTACACACACACACGCACAGCCTGCTGCAGCCATAGCATACACACACACACACACAGCTGCAGCCATAAAACACTGAAGAAAAACCCTACATTGAGGACAGAGGTTACTGCTACACTACTTATGTCTTATCCTACTCCTCTATATTACACAGGATATCTTCATATTACACTGCTGCTCATATACAGTCATCCAGCATCCAGGAAGAGAACAGCACAGATCTCCCCCCACACAATGGACTCAGAATCAGAAACAAACTGCCAAATAGTGACCGACTACTTTTTCCTCGACCGCCCTTATCTAATAGGGCCAGAGTCCTATTGGAATGTTGCTCATAATATATAATAATGGGCAAAACGTATAAAATTCATATCAAAACTCAATTCTAAATTGTTCTAAGATTTTATTTTTTAAAGCTGTAGTCGGAGTTGGTAAATTTTTTTCCGACTCCAGCCAAAACTAGTTCCGACTCCAACTCCACAGGCCTGTGTGACAAGTCATCATTTCAGCAATGTAAACAAGCTGAAGGGGAACAATGGGACCCTCAATGCTGTAGCTACAGGGATTAGTAGAGGTTAGTAGGTACCCATTTGTTACTTTACGCCCTTATAAGTCTTTTTGTTGTTGTTTTCAACCCCTTCCGCCATAGAAGATTTATGGAAAGTAAGTAACTCCTCACATTCTAGTAGCCACTCTTATACTAAGCCATTTGAGGGCTTGTTTTTTTATTCTATTTTATCTGAGGTTAAACTTGTAAAACCCTGACTAGAAATGGCGTAAAAGTTTACAAGGTCAACCTATTAGGACCCCAACTATCAGTTATGTTTTTTTCCCAATATATTGTGATCCATGGCTACTACAATGAGGAGGAGAGACTGGGAAGAGCTGGACTCTCTAATTTTAAGTCAGAGTTACAGGGACACAAGAGCACGCTTGTTCAGCAAGCTCTTCAAAGCTTCTCTTCCTCTTGGTAGTCACTGTTTAATCACTAAACAGGGTTAGAGGACCCATTGTTTATTACACAAATTTAAAGGGGTACTCCCTTTTGAACTCTGAAAACATTTGTCAGACCCATAGGGGATGAATGGTGTCTGCAGGCTTGGTAAGTGCTTCTCTCATTTTGGGATAATTGGGTCAGTGTTATCAGCTTATTATTCCCTATCTTATTGATAATACTCCGAGATGTGAATACCCCTTTATGTTTAGTCTTGAAGATGTCTTCTGGGACTCGGAAACCCATTGTCTATCTCCAATCTGCTATCAGTCATAGCTTTATGTGGAAATCATGCCAAGGGAATAGGATCTGATTATGGTTAGGGGTATGACATCTACCTGTCTAGTCGTAGAACTGCGCTGTTTCACTTTATTGTAATGTTTATTTCAGTAGAACGTTTACATTCTTTTAAGCGAATGCTTCAGGGACTCTTTCTACTGAACAATAAAAAGGGCTGATTGTAATTCAGCCCGACCACTGCAGACTTGGCATTGGATCTGAATTCCTTCCCCAATTAGTCACAAAAACAGTCATTAATTTAGTATGTGGTTCTCTCTGGGAGTTTTGTTATTGCTAATGTTTTTTTATTAATCATTATATTTTGTTAATGAGCAGCTTTGATGGATTTGCTTCTACAGCTATTCGTTTAATAAGTCAGGGGAGTTTTATGAGGTTTTATTTCTGCTATCAATATAACATGGATACATAAATATTAGAGATGAGCGTCACTCGAGTCTGATTGCTTGGCATTTGATTACCGGTGGCAGCCATTGGCTTTATCTATTTTTTCCAGGACTCCGTAGGGCTGCATTCAACTTCCTCAGCCACTGGTAATCAAATACCGAGTGATCCTACACGAGCATGCTCAAGTCACACTCATCTCTACTATATATCCTTGTGGTGGTGATGATCACTGAAGATTTCCGTAGAAATATAGAATTTAGCCTTCCATCCATACCCATCCCCCTTCCGTTCATCCGTCTTCTCCCTTGGGCATGTGCCTTTTTTCAACCGTACTAAATATATATGTAACTATATAATAATACTTCCAAAAGCAAATCATGTCAGAGAAAAACAGACATGAAAGGTACGATGTTACTGATGGTTAAAAAGTCAAAAGTAGTAACTGAAGTTTATTCTTGCAATGTGCTAGTACATTTACTATGTGTATTTGTTTTTTAATGCACAAAGATGCGAGGAGAGTAACTAGGAGCAGATTCTTGGCTTAATGTTTAATGTATGCCAAACCCATACCTCTTTGAAGTGGAAGACTTTATGCTAAATACATGTAATTTTGTGTTGGGTGGAGTGAAGTATTGTAGTATAATGTTTGTTTAGAAAAAAAAAGCCTATGTTTTTATAGTTTGTTAAAATATATGAACTATAAGATTTGTATCATAGTTAAAGGGATATATTTATATTTATTGCTGTGGGTTGCTAAAAACATAATAAATAACCCATACTCACCTAACACGCTCCCACCGCGATCCTTCTGTCGAGTCTTTGGGTCCTCCGTTGAAGGTTTTGTCCGCATCTTTCAAGGCACACTCATCCGCTCAGCCAGTCACTGCTACCTTAGTCAGTGGGGGACCCAAAGATGTGACAGAAGGACCCTGGGGCTTTGGGGTTTGGTGAGTATGGGTTGTTTATTATGTTCTCAGCCACCAACAAAAAATGTACAGTGGTACCTTGGTTTAAGAGTAACTTGGATTGAAAGCATTTTGCTAGAAGAGCTCACAGTTTTTCAAAATTGTGACTTTGTTAGGGAGCATTGCTTTGGTTTAAGAGCTCCCTGTACTGGGTGGGAGGGGGAGTCGGGGAGAGGATGGTCTGCATAGCGGGGTCTACAGCCCTGTACTCTGACCCAGTAAGTCTCCCTCACCTTCCAAATCATAGCATATCCACTTCAGGCTGGGGCTTGTATCAGGGGACAGGACTGTGGAGGTAATCTCTTCATAGCTGTAACCCCTCTCTCCCCATACAGAGAGTGCTGCTATACTGTGCCCACATCTGCCCTGCTCATTGCTTCATGCTCCCTGCAGTCTCTGTCATTCCTCATGTTCCCCATCCTCTCCATTCCTGCTATAATGTTCCTGCACTTACGCTCAGCTATACACACTGCTGCTATAATGTGCTTGCACTTACACTCAGCTATACACACTGCTGCTATAATGTGCCTGCACTCACACTCAGCTATACACACTGCTGCTATAATGTGCCTGCACTTACACTCAGCTATTCACTCTGCTGTACAAAAAAGTTTCTGGCTGTCCACTTGTACAGCTCTGTGATTTTCACTTCCTGATTGGTCCATGCTGAACACACACCCCTTCCCCATTACTGTCATGTGACCACACAGATCTCTGACAGCAGTCCTGCCTCTCTATTCTAGCCTGTTGTACTATGCTCCTGCATTATAGGGATCTGCAGTCCCGTCCTGTAGCTACAAACTGCGGCTGTATTTCCAGGTTTACGCACTTACTTTACATTATACACCACATGCTGATTGCTATACTGTGCAGTAACTTACATATTCAGCTTTTTCTAAATGTTTGTTTCATTGGTTTTACATGTTGTTCAGAATAAAAAAAACAACAAAATTATTTTTGGGGGTGTGGAACCAATTGTCTGCATTTTAATAATTTCTTATGGGACAATTTGCTTTGGTTTAGTAATGGATCTGGATTATAAGCACAGTCCCGGAACAAATTATGCTCTTAATGCAAGGCACAACTGTATATAATCTGCATATGGGGAGTAACCCTTTAAGCCCTTACAGACTATTGTGTGAGTTTTAATACCATTATAATAAAGGCTTCTGCATACAAATAAGGATTAAATATTTCTAGGAGAACTTGTGGGCTATATTTATAAAGCAACTAGTTTCCATTTTTTAAGTTATCCCCATGGCCAATTGTACAGACTGTTTGTGAATTTAGTCCATATCATAAAAATTGCACATTTCTGTTGGCAAAATCCTCCTTTTTTTAACCTGTAAATATCCCTGTGTGTCTGTTTCATAAGACATGTGATAGTGATTTTTGTATGTTGTGTGTTTTTGATATAACGGAACATGATGTTACTTAACCAGTTGTACATATTACTGTTTTACTTTGGTTCTTGAGTCATTTATTGAATTCTGAACCAAGTTTGTATTCAGTGCTTGGAACTGAACAGTAGTATTTGTGTATTTCCAGTTTACCATGAGGGTGGCTGGTACATACAAACCAAAGAAGTCCTTGCCCAGTAGTATTTTATTGATGTGTGACTGTAGTGACTGTTATTTGGTAGTAGTAGTATAATCTATATATTGTGATTGGTTTGTGGCCAATGTGGTACAAAGCTGTCTGGATTGCAATCTGGAGTGGATCCTTTTGTTACCATAGGGTGGACTGTTTTTACCTAACACTGCATACATGTCTTGGGGAACACCTACACTACTGAAGACTGACATATAAAGTAAAAAAAAACATTGTTTGCATTAATAAAATTTTGCAGGAGATTTTTATTTAGAATTGTGATTTGCGATACCAAAACAACATTTTATCAAATATAATTATTTTCCTTCTCCTTACTGTGTAAATATTAACCCCTTGTGGGGCACTGGGCTGGGTCCTCTTACTCTTTGAAGTGAGTCAACTGGAATTCCTGTTCCGAACTGCAGACACTGTTAGATAGCTGTGCCAGTGGGGACATTATATCATTTAATTTTCCCTCCAAATGAACAAACAATGGCCACATATATACTGAGCATATAATAAAGCTCATATACTGAGCTTATCATTCATATGCACAGCCTGTGGGACATACTACACTGAGCACTCTTTTGGGGCCACTTAACTCTTTTGGTGGTAGACATTAAGCAGTGATCTGTATAGATTGCTGCTTACTGTCCTCCCTCCCTACTTACATTATGTTCCTAGTATTTTATAAGAAAAGCAGATACAGTGGTAACGAAAAAAATAAGTGTAAGTAACATAGACATCACAAATTACAGCAAAGGTGGAAATTATTTTGAATAATAAGTAATAATCTTGCAGTGATTGTTTTTTTTTTTTTCCAGAAAAAGCCTGAAGTTCCGCCTCCTGTTTCTACTAACCCCTTTCTGGATGATGACGCCTTAGCAGAAGAGTCTGCTCTGGAGAGAGATGGTGACCTGGACAAAGTGAGTATTGCAGATTTTACTCTTGAGCCCGTTCTTTGCAGCCATAGCTGTTGGTGTTAAGAAATTTTTTAATTTCAATCCGTTAAAAAAAAAAATAAAGAATTTAATCTAATAAAGAATCTGTATAAGCAGAGTTTATATTAGTCCTTGTTAGGGTCTATTCATAGTGCATTTGCCTTTGCAGTATCAGTTCAGCTTATGTGTGCCGGCTGGGTCACGGAACGGCCGGTCTCAGAAAAGAGCATCTTTAAAGATGATCTTTACCGCCGCTGAATTCGGATGTGGGCACATCCGTGCATGCCGCACGCTCCATTGTGTGAATTCACAGGGTTTTCTGCGGCTGTTATTCAGTTAATAGCGGCCACAGAAAACTGACATGTCAGTTTCTTGCGGCACCGCTAGGGATCCCAGACGGAGTGTATACAGTCCTTCAGCACAACATAAGTTCCGTACTACCAACTTACGTTGTGTGTTTTACATGTAGAGTACTTTATTGTAGTCATTAAATTGTACATTTTTCATTGAAACTTACAGGTACAGTTGTAAGTTATTGCAGGATGCTTGAACTAAAAAAAAAATAAAAAAATTATAGATGTATATCTACTGAAAAAAACACAACTGCTCGGTTCTCAAACTACTTGATCCTCAACTAGTCTTCCAGAATGGAGGTACTGATGTACTTCTATTCGCTCCCAGCTTTTGTAGTAGATGGACTGGCGTTCCCAGGCCAGTGTGTGAATTGGGGTGAGGTATTTGTAAAAATACAGACAAAAAGTGGAAGAAAAAACTGTAAATAGCTAAAGGTGGCCCAATAGAATTGTTCCCACAGTCACCCACAACTTATCATCTACCCTTCAGAGAGGATCTGTCAGCTCTCTAGACACCTCTGATTTAGTGACTGCTTTTATTCTTCTTTAAACAAGTAGGAGCAAGAAGATAAATGCTACGTTTCCAACAGTAATAACCGAGGAACAGTACAGTGTAGAAAACACAATATTGAAGTTTTGAACACAAAGTTAAAAGTTTTGAGCCTGTGGTATTTATTCTCATTTTGGATTGAAGTCTCGATAATGCAGATGGCCAAAATCCTGAGACCCTAGAAATAATTTTGTAACACTTCTGGCCTCAGACCCACAGTTTATTTTTTATTTTTATCAAGTAATGTTAAGTCTAAATTTAATTATTTATTTTTTATTTTTTTTTACAGCCAAAGAAACCCAAAACACCAGAAAACCCATTTCATGGAATCATTTCAAAGTGTTTTGAGCCCCATCTCTATGTCTACATCGAGTCCCAAGACAAGTGAGTTGTATAGGTTTTTTTATTTTGTTTTCAGTCTGACATTTTATATTTTGAATTCCACCCCTAAATGTTGGCTGTTCACATGTATTGTATCAGCTTTACATAAATAGTTCTGGCCTATAAATATTGGGTCAGATTTATCAAAACTGACACAAAAACGAAGTCTTATTACTTAATAGCAGCCAATCACAGCTCAGCTTTTATTTCTAAACTTTCTCCCATAAAAGGAAAGCTGATCTGTGATTGGTTGCTATGGGCAAATATGACCATTTTTGTCTAACAGTTTAGATAAAGTAGCCCCATTAAGTTTTGCAGACAGGAAAATCTGTGTGATAGCCTTTCTCTCTGTCTCCCGATCCCCCCTCCCTTCTGAGACAGCTGATGTGAAAGAGCCCCTGACTGGCTTTATCTGCAACATTGTAGCTTCTTTGTAATGCTGGGAGGGTTGTTCAAAGAAGCTACAATGTTGCAGTTAAAGCCAGTGAGGGACTTGTTCACATCAGCTGTCTCAGATGGGAGGGGGTAGGAGGGGGAGACCGAGAGAGAGGGGCTCACACACAGATTTTTGTGTCTTCAGCAGGAAGCAGCAGCTGAGAACTGGGAGAAGGAGACTGAAAAGGTAATTACTAGAGATAAGCGAACCTCGAGCATGCTCTAATCGATCCGAACCCGTACTTTCGGCATTTGATTAGCAGAGGCTGCTGAACTTGGATAAAGCCCTAAGGCTATGTGGAAAACCTGGATATAGTCATTGGCTGTATCCATGTTTTCCAGACAAACTTAGAGCTTTATCCAAGTTCAGCAGCCTCAGCTAATCAAATGCCGATCGTTCGGATTCGGATGGACTCGTATCCGAACCCGGTTCGCTCGTCTCTAGTAATTACAAGTAAGGAAGGAATTGTTAGTCTCACCATGGGTAGCAGCATATCACGAATTATGTTTGAGAGGAATACCCCTTTAAGGAGTGATTCTTTGTAGCTGTTGTTCGTCATCATTTCCCTACTGCCCTTCTTTATAGCCGCAGCAACTTTTTGTCCTTACGGTCTAGGAATATCTGATAGGAAATGTGTGTTTTGATTTAAATGCAGATGGGGAGACTGATTTCTTTCCACACAAGTTTAAGTTATTTTTTATGTCTGTGGAAAATGAATTCATTAAGTTCGTGCCTGCTCAGCAGTGTGGAAAATGACTGGCCCCATTATTTTACCTCTTTATTTTTCATAGTAGGAGGGCACACTGCTTTGATTTAATAAGAAAATAATAGTGGAGAAAATAAGACGTGGACATTTTTACTCGCTGGCAAGAGTAGTAAAAACCAACATAAATAAGTAATAGCACACATTGCATGCTTGCCATAGTATGACCATTCTTTATAGTGGTCCTTTTCAGCAACAGTGCACTAGGGTATATCTGGGGTTACATTATAAAGGGCCTTATTTTGTATTCTTTCATGTAAGTCTCAAAAAATTATAGTCCTTTTCAATGTACAATCTTGATTATGAAAACTTGTGTAACTACCGGGATAGTGTGGCTTCTTTGGGATGGAAAAGAGGACCACTGCTAAGTAGTGACAGGAGGAAAGGGGCTGGTGTGGCAATTGCTATGAGGAAGGGAAGAGGAAGACCGTTCTGACCACTGCAATAACAGTGACCCTTGCCAAATCCTGTCATCAGATACTTAGGCTCAGTGTGATATGAGCCTAAATTTTTCGTGGGAGGCCACAATTTGTGTTTTTATTATATTATTTTTTGTGGTACTGACAGTATGGTATTTGGCTTTACAAAACAAAAACCCAGGACTATTAAAATGGTACACACTACTGACTCAGGCCTCATTCACGTGTCCGCAAAAAGTGTTTGTGTTTGCGGATCCACAATTTTGCAGATGCCAAAGTGCGGACACAGATTTCAGTCGGCAACAATATACTGATGTGTGAATGAGGCCTAAATTATACATTAATGAAGGGGTAACAGCTGATAGGTGGTGACTGCCCAATAAGAACATTTTCTTATCAAGAGGGCATAGGACTGCTATATTGTATTCCATTTTATTTTCTTTGTCAATGATATACATAAACCAGATGGTACATGGTAGTTTTACAGCAAAACCTTTTGTCTTTGATTTGAAAGCCAGTAATATGAATGTGATTTCCTTGGCTACTGGCACATATTAGTAGAAATCAAACCCTTCTCAGGCTGGCTTTCTCAGCCAGGTATGCGATACAAATGTGCTTTGGATTCAGAGGGTGCATTTTTTGGAAAATACAAGAATGTACAAAATAGGGGAAATCTATAACTGTTGCTCTTTTCTGGATTTTCAGGGCTTTTAACCCCATAGTGACTAAAAATATGCCTTTTTTACGATCATTCCAATCCATACATCTTTTAATGGTGGGATGGGAATAGGTTAATGCCGCACTCTCACATCGTCATTGCTGTAACTACTCAGAGCAGAGAATCCTCTGCTCCAGGTAGTTACATGTTGCCATCAAATCATGGCAGCGGAATGTAAACAAACGGGACGTTCATAACAACATAATCTCTGGATGCCGATTGGTCTCCATTGCAGGCGGTGGTCTTTGCCCCTAGGCCTGCCATGTATATGCCTTTACAAAGCCATCCCAGTGGCATGGCAGTCTAGATTGCCTGTCAGCAGGATGCTGACAGCTACAATACAATGAACTACAGTAGTAGTGGAGTATATTGTATCAGTGAGAAGCAAATCTCTGGTTAAAGTACACTAGCAGAACTAGTGTTAAAGTGAAAAAAAAAAGGATAAAATAAAACATAGTAAAATCCCCCCATCCTGTGCCCATGTAATAAAATGACATTTTATTCCCCATTCAAAATAAATTGCTACACAGAACAAAGACTATGCATGTTTGGTATCACCTTAGAGTGTCTGAAGCCCAGGAAAACCTCTGACACTTTCCCCTGAAGAATAAAACCATTTTTCTACATTCTGGTAGCACAAAGGGGTATATGAAAGGTACCATGTGTCCTTTTGATTAAACGTGTCAGCAGTTTGGAACTTGCTTCTGACAAATTCACTTTAAAGAGGACCTGTCACCCCCCGTGCCGGGGTGACAGGCTCCCGACCCCCAGTTAGATCCCCTTATATGTACCTAGTCTCGCTGAGTCCCGCTGGGGGTCGGGAGCCTGTCACCCCGCCACAGGGGGTGACAGGTCTCCTTTAAACAAAGTGTATTCTGGAAGGTCTGAAAAAAAAAAACGTTGATTATTTGACATTGAATTTGTGTTTGCTTGATGTGCTTCAGTTAATGCCATTTATTCTGAACACATGATGTTTGTTTGCCCATAGGAATCTAGGTGAATTAATCGACCGTTTTGTTGGAGACTTCAAGGCTCAGGGTCCCCCAAAATCAACATCTGAGGATGCAGGGGCTGTTCTGCCAAGCTGTGCTGACCTGTTCGTCTACTACAAAAAATGCATGGTGCAGTGCTCCCAGCTGAGTACTGGGGAACCGATGATCGCTCTCACCACTATATTCCAGAAGTACCTGCGAGAATACGCTTGGAAGATTCTGTCTGGTAACCTGCCCAAGTAAGTTCAGTTCAATGTATTTTAATCTTAATAAACAAAATATTTAGGTTAATAGACGTTTCTGTTTTCCTTAAACAGGCTATGCAGGCAAAATTAACCTGTCCCCTATCCTGTGGACAGGAAACAAGTAAGAAATTGCAGGGGTCCAACCTCCGTACCCCCAGACAGTCTTTGTATTGGCCCTTTGCCTCGCTGCCATGCGCTATTACACGCAATGGGGGGGGGGGGTTAAAGATTGTCCGGGGAGCGCATTGGAGATAGCGGTGGTCTGCTGCCGCCACGCCTATTGGCCAGCTGACCATAGTTATCGTTCTAAAATTTTTTAACATGTTGAAAGAAAAGGGTCAGCCGACATTGTGCTTGTCGGCTGATGGTTGCCTTTTAACAGGAACTATTACACCAAGCGAATAATAGCTCGGTGTAATAGGGCCTTGTCCACTATCCTGTGGGTTCTAGACAAGTTAGTTTTGCCTGGACAACCTCTTTAAACTCTAAAGTGAATTATGTTGAAGTACATGATGATGTTTTTGATCCTTTATGGAGTTAGAGTAATACTTTGCACTTGCTGGGAACCTCGGTCTGTGTTGAATTAACAGTAAAGTATTCTTGTTTAACTGGCATTAAAAGTCTAAAAATACTGTACAAATACAGAACTCTTTCATCTGTGGCATGCAGATTTAGCTTCTTATGTCCTTTTTAGAGGCTTTGTACTTTCAAGAATTAGAAACCACAAATAACTGAAACTTACTTATACTTTATAGTAATAATAATAAAATAGGTCAGGCTCCTGATACATACAGTAACAACAAACACATTATTTAAAATATTTAGTTACTGGAGGATCTACTGAGAGAAGCGAGGCAAGGATGGGGGTTCAGGCCTGCAGAGGAGAGAAAAGTGGAGAGGTGCACCCAATCCACTGGTATGGACAAGCTGGCGCTGCATTTTGGGGTGCCCACCTCCTTAGCAGGGTGGCCCCAACTACGATGATGTTCCCTCCCTGAAATATGTGCAGGACAAGATAACAGATGAGGAAAAGGATTCTTTTGCCCCAATGTGAATAAGCAAAATGACATACAGAGATTCCAACTTTGTTGCTGAGTAAGGGACATACAAAATGTTTTAATGTGTTTCCCCTTTTAAAGTAGAGTTTATTCTGAAAACTAACATAGTGTCTAAATGGACCATTACAATTAGAATATATCAAAACACAAAAAAAGCAGGAAAGGTGTCCTTCATAGGCATATACAAGAGGACACCAAGGGAGGGGCATGGTCACATGTTCCCCTATGCTCTGCCATCTTATGGACAGATCACTATTCAGCATACAGACCAGGACAGCATAGCTTGGAGGAGGAGTGTCTGATATCCGCCTGGCAAGCTACACAGGTAGATATTGTCAGTAAGTTCAGTGCATACGTTTACTAACCCTGTACACTTAACAATGTTCCTATAAAGTGGCCGACCCCTTGAAGATATAAAACAGTCTGCGCCATTATCTGACAGCTATCATTCCCAGTCTGGTTATTTTTGACAGTGCTTCACAGTGCTTTGTTGTTCAGGGGGCCCCTGGTAGTCATTTGGAGAACTCTCACACTGTGTGTACATAGTAAAACATCAGGTATATGGCTAAACCAGAAGTGTCCTTCAAGTGTATAGAATGTTAGAAAATGTTTAGCCTTTTTGCGATAAATTTACATTGGTAGACTGTCATTGAGGTGTTGATGGTTGTCCGGCCAATTTAAGTGGAGCTGAACAGCCTTGCCAAGTACACACTCTTTAATTGTAGAATTTTAATTAGCATTTGTAGCCAAAAGTATGAGTGGGACAACACAGAAATTGTAATGGAAAGATTTACACCTTTTTCTGGGTTTTGGACTCACTCCTGGTCTTAGTAAAAACACTAACCAGTATATTACACATGAATCCAGCCTTACTTACATGTACAGATGAGCCACATTTGCTGATAGTCAAAGACTTCCTCCTGATCACACAGTAATTCCTTTCCTAAGGATATATCAGCAGTGTATACCCTGGGGAAAGAACCTTAAACCAATAGAAGTTTTATGGTACCTTACATTGGAATCTATCCTGTTCAGCCCCCACCCCTCCCCCCCCCCCCCCCGCCTCCTAGCAGGGATGACAGGAGCGCAGGGGACAAATGCTTGCTTACTCCCCCCATGCTGGCTGGCTCATATGTTCACTGTCACGGGTGGAGTAGGCGAGTAGTTGTCTCCTGCACTTCAGTCATCTCTGTTGGCAGGGGGGGGGGGGGGGAATCCGCACTAGGAAATGAATAGTGTAAATGGCTGCATTGACTTGAATAGTTCCTAAAATTGCTCATGGTTGTGGATCCACGACCAGGGACAATTTTACGGGATGTGTGAATGCAGCCTAAGGCTCAGGAAAGACATTTCAATAGAAGATGGGTGTGTGCTCACACTGAACAATTGCTTGAGAAAAAAAAAAATAAGGCCAAGCATATTGCATTTTACACAGTTCACTAGGTATTAGAATCTTCAGGATGAACTTTTTCTCAGCATTGACATTCCTCTCATCCAATCACTGAATGAGTTGGGACAGCAACGTGGCCAGTGATTGGATAAGTGGGCTGTCACTGCTGAGAAGTAGCAGCATCATCTGTCAGCGGGGGACAGGAGGTGTCCCAGGAGGACATTGCGGGAGCCACTAACAGGCCTCTCTGCTTGTCAATCATCCCTGCACGGCACGCCAACAGGCAGAGCGCGGTGACTAGTCACTGGTGGCTCCCCGCCCACCTAGTTGCTGCCCCTCTCCCTGCCTCGTGTGGCACAATAAAAGTACTTTTTCTTCTGATACATGCCATGAGCTGCACTGTATAGTTCTATACTATGATTCTGGGGACCATATCGGCACAATCGAGGTGATCGGTTCCCTTTAACTGCTGCTATACTTTTTGATCAAAAGCCAGAAGTGGATCCAGCAGGAAGCAGACGTCTTTCCTTTATATCTCCCATTTCCTTTGATTCCAGTTTTGGCTCAAAAACTGCTGTGGAAATTATCCAAAAAAACAGCTGTACGTGCCGGCAGCCTTCTAGGTGTTAGAGACTGCAGACACAAAGCAGTAGTCTAGCAGTGGTGTGCGAGTCTCTTTACTAGCAGAGTCTGCCTTGTGTGTCACCTTATTAATGTCTTATTGCTCAGCTGGCTTGTAAATTCCTCCCATATACAGCAGGGTAAGGAAGTCGTCCTGTCGGCTCTGCTTCCTACCAGTGAATTGCTCTTCTCGTGCACACACATGATGTCTGGTGCTAAATGTAGTAGTAGTCTTCCAGTCCAATAAATCTTTCTTCTGCTCTAGTTAGAGGAGGGGGGTGTGGGGGATTATTGTGCTAGCTGGAAAGGTGTATGTTTCTTTTTTTACTTGCAACAAGACACCAGCAGATTCCATTCCACTGAGAAACTCCGAAAATTATTTTCTTTCTTGGGGACTGAAAAGACCATACCTGGACCAGGCTTCCTAATAACATCCTCAGCTTCCAAAACAAATATGTTCTGGACCTCAGACGAAGGAGACTTCTCTGTCGTCCGTGTAAATTAGACTTTATCATTATGGAACATAAAAAGGAATGAATGGTTGGGTTTACTAATCCGAATCTACCTTTTATGTTCTTGCTACAAGGCCCTTATTAACGGAATAGCCATGGATTTTAGATTTGTTCAGCTATAGTATGGCACTATATCCACAGCACCTGGACATATTACTTACTATCCTTGCATTAAGGTTATGTGTAATTCCTCTTCTATCATCTCTAGCACAGATTGGATAGTGGTATTGACCCTGTTTAATATCTCTGCCTCCCTTCAGTAAATGGAAACATTCTTGTTTGCACCCAAAAGTGTAGCCAACAGGTTTATAGCTCATTACCAGTTCACATGGTGGTGGGATTTTTAGGTTATGGTCATATGGTACATTCTGGGCTTAGGCAAGTGGACACATCTGTGCTGTCTCTACCACAATTGACGGGGATTAGAGCAGTATGTTCCTTTTACTCCGGTCCGCTCTTCCATGTGAACACTGATTAGAGTTTTTACTTAGGGATTGTGGCCTGTAAATATGCTGTGGTTGATGTTGCTTTAAAGTGATTATCTATCGCTGCCACTTTTTATATATCTCCCTGAAGGAGATGCATAAAATATGGGAATTATGTTTCACATCGCGTTCACCAGTGTATGACATCTATGCCAATTTAAAGTGTACCTGTCATCAGGGTCGCTGCTGAATCAGAGGTGAATTCCATTCATCCACTTAAAGTCCGGGTCTTTGTGGCTGCGAACACACACAAGACCCTAATTAACACGACCCCCATTATAATCCAATAGGGGTCACATGCATTGTGGTCTCATTTGTTTTTGTAGCTATAGACACCCGAACTTCCACCGGCAGAATGGGCCTATAGTAACTCACGGTAGTTACCTAGCAGATTTTCTTTCTTTTGTTAGGGTGTCAGACAAGAATATATTGTTTTGAGCATATACTTTAAGATTAGATTAAATTCTTTTGCTATGTATTTGTCTATAAAAGTATTGCTAAAATGGTGAGATGAGTCCTGCAATACCGAATGCCATTGATTTCAAAATGCCAGTGAAATCACAGGTGTATGTGAAAAGAGCTGTGTTTCAGATGCTTAAAAAGTTATCATTGAAATCAATACCACTCTGTCAACGATTCCAAGGTTCTGGGGTAAGGAAATATCTGATGCCGATGTACTGAACAACTTGGCTTCTTTGTTTTGGAAATTGGTCTTTCCTACGGACATAGTCCAATTACAAGGGAGAGCAGTTAAAAAAAAAATCAAAATATCTTTGTTTTTAGACCTTGGGTACTGAGATGGCTATGCACTTTTACCTTTCTTCCTCAAGATTAGAAAGTTTGGGCTCTTTGCCTTTTTTAAAATCCCTGAAATGGAAAGAAAGTAAACCAATTCTATAAGTTTGAATTTATTCTTAACACTTTGAAGATTTTAGATAATTGTTTTTGGTTGTCATAGACCTCTTACTTAAAGTACACTATACCTTTCTGCTCTTTTTACTTTCTAGAACCAGCAGCAGTAGCACTGGGCTTACCATCACAAGTCTTCTCAAGGAAAAGGAAGGCTCTGAAGTGGCAAAGTTCACCATAGAAGAACTGTGCTTAATCTGCAGTATCCTGAGTACAGCTGAGTATTGTCTGGCTACTACCCAACAGGTACATGTATTAAATACTGGATAATTTTTTGGTATAGTCTCTGTGGTGTATACATATTGTAGTATGAGGTTTGGGATAGTAACTTTACTTTACTACATTGAGACCTTTGAATTACTTAAAGGGAATTTGTCATTAAATTTTTATAAAGTTTTTATGTTGAACATAATTTTTGGTGATTTTTTTTTTCAAATTTTCAGTTCTATATTAAAATACATCTTTAAATCTTTCCGTTTTCACTCTTGCTACTAGGCTTAATCTAAACTTTCTGTTTTGTCTGTGATTATATATAGGGGGCTGCTGGAAAATTATCTGTAGAGAAATGCAGCATGAGCTATCACCAGTAGATGGCATAGACAATTAATAATGTTCACCGCTCAGCCTCCCCCTTCCTGATGAATGACCTTTGCACAGGTCACAGAACATGCTTACATACAAAAATAGCGTCTGGAGATGTTTATTGTTTCTGTGTCCATGAGGCTTGCCGTAAACCATGTCTTTAAATGCTGTTAAAAACAGTTCAGGCAAATGGCTGCCCATAATAGAGTATTAAAAAAAAATAAAATCACAAACAGAAGTTATAAACATATTCCAATACATTCTATTTAGATAGTTAATAGTCTGCTCATAGCGTATATTAACCACAGCAATAACATGACCAGTCACATAATCTCCAGATGCCCACTATAGGCAGCTGCAGGTTTCTTACCAGATACAGCTTAGCCATGGTTGTGATAGTGGACGTACTCTGTAAAAAATATAGAAAGTTTTCACAGCAGAAGAGTAAGATGATAGCGGCAATCTTAGATGTCGGTAAAATTATGCTTTATTCGGACAAACAGGCATAAACAGCAGGTGCTTTCCATGAGTCAATGATCAACGGCTGTTTCACGTATAAAACGCTTCCTCCGGCTCTATAAAAATATAGAAATGTCATAAAAATAACATATTAAGATAAAGTAGAAAGACTCAACTCTGTCATGTACAAACATTGTTTGACTCTGGTCTTAAAGTGGGAGAAATAGCATGACCATAAAGTTTTGTTATTGCCATTATAATATTAAATGCCTGTATTTACCCTATAGCTTGAAGAGAAGCTGAAAGAAAAAGTAGATGTGACACTCACCGAAAGGATAAATCTAACAGGAGAGATGGATACTTTTAGCACGTATGTTTTTTTTGTTTTCTTGGCATATTATATACTGTACCATTGAACGTACCATAACATGTCTGTACAGTCCTCTGTTATACTCTCAGTAAATCAATTTTACATTTTGCAATTTATCTAGTAATCCATTCTGATTTTAAGCTCAAAGTATTGTGACGTTTTCAGAAGGTTTGTTTACTCAGTAAAAACATACAGTAAATAATTTTGGAGCTCGAGCCATTGTTATTTGTATTGTTTTGCAGTGTCTGTGAGGTGTTGGAGGGCCCAAGCCAGTGGCCACCTGACCCCTTAGGGACGCTCTTACACTCAGCACTAGCAGCCGTGGCTAGTTTTATGCTGCCTGAACCACAGACAAAATAAAACATTGACAATTATAACAATTATTCCAATTATACATGATTCACCTTGAACGGCTATACCATCTCAGAGTAATCATAGTTCTAACTTCGGTTGGGAATGGGAGTCTGAGTCATTGAGCAT
Organism: Dendropsophus ebraccatus; assembly: GCF_027789765.1. NCBI lineage: Eukaryota > Metazoa > Chordata > Amphibia > Anura > Hylidae > Dendropsophus > Dendropsophus ebraccatus. The sequence goes on from NC_091458.1 coordinate 127,655,128, forward strand.
CCCTGGCAGTAAGTGACAGATCTATTTGCCTATAGGGAGTCATCTGTCAATCAGCCCTGATAGATCGGCCCAATTACACAGCTGAAGTTACAACTGTGATTCTGCAAAACAGTAAAGCTGTTCACAGCCAGTCATATATCATTGTGATAAGGCCTGTCAGCTTTCATGCTGCCCTGTGCTTTAGGCAGCATGGAACTAGGGAAAACATCCTAATGTTTCCCTTCTTACTGATCTGTGTAACTTCAGTACACATTGGCACCATAAACATTTTTGCAAACGCCTTTATCCTTTAAGTTGTTTCTTCTTTTTTTTTTACACTCTTTTCAACAATTCTGATGGCTTTAAATTTATTTATTCTAGAGAGTTTTATGTTGTCAAATAGGAAGTCAGCAAGTATCCAAGTTGTCTGGGATGCCTTAAAGGCATTTATTAGAGGGTGCTATTTTAAAAAGATCTTGGTTAAAAAAAGAGAATTTAAAGTCAGGGAAATGAAGCACTCTCAGGACGTTGAGCAGAAAAGACGAGACTACGAGATAAAGGCGGATGAAACATCGCTTAGAGAATTAAAGGTTGCCCAGGAGGAATACGCTAGATTTGTGAGAGACAGAGCTTATAATAAAATGTTATTTTCTGACTACAGGAGATTTAGGGAAGGAAATAGACCAGGCCGACTTCTGTCTAATATTATTAAGAACCAGACACAAAATAGTAACATCTTTGCTATCAGGGGAGAAAATGGTAGGCTAGCTGTAGATCAAAAAACGATAGAAACAGCTTTTGTAAATTTTTATTCTAAGACTTATACTTTATACTTAGACACGTTATTGTTTAATCATATATCTTTGCCCAGAGTAACAGCAATGCAGAAGGGGGTATTGGACTCCCCACTCTCTTTGGCAGAGTTGGAGGCAACTTTGGCTTCTGTCGCCAGTAATACGGCTCTGGGGGCAGATGACTTACCGTATGAATTCTATAGAAGACATGCTAAGGTGGTGATTCCAATTCTGCTAGAGGTGTTAAATCAGTCTATTTTTGATGGAGAACTCCCTGGGTCTATGGAGGAGGCTGTTATTGTCCTTATCGGAAAGAAGGGGAAGGACCATCTTGAGATGGGGAACTATCGGCCAATTTCGTTGCTGAACATCGATTTCAAATTGTTTTCTAAATTAATAGCTAGGAGGCTGTCAAAGGTTATTACGGCTTTGACTTCGGAAGACCAAAATGGCTTTATGCCAGGGCGTACAGTATTTAATAACATAAAGAGGATGTATATAAATATGCAAATACCCGCAGAGGGGAACAGAGCTGTTGTAGCATTGGATGCTTGTAAGGCATTCGATCAGGTAGAATGGCCATATTTGTGGAAGACTCTTGAACATTTTGGTTTTAGTGCTAAATTTATAGAGTTGATCCAGTTGTTGTATAAACAGCCCTCGGGTAGAATTCTTATTAACGGTGTGGTGTCTCCACAATTCAGTATTCATAGGGGGACTAGACAGGGATGCCCGTTGTCCCCTATGTTATTTGCTCTTTACATCGAGCCTTTGGCAGAATGGATAAGGTCTTGTGGTAAATTTAGGGGTTTCGGCCTAAAGGGAGATAATGAAAAAATCCTTATGTATGCGGACGATTTGCTTCTCTTTGTTGTCGACCCCGAAACGAACCTTCCGGGGATAATAGATGATTTTGGGGTGCTAGGCAATCCAATGGGGTTGTCGATAAATTGGAGCAAATCGTTCGTTATGCCTCTGGATAGAGACCTAAGGGATGTTTTTTGTAACCTGAAAGTTTGTAGTATGGGGGAGGGTCTCGAGTATTTGGGGGTAATGGCGCCGGTAGACCCCTCTTTATATATAAAACAGAATATTAAGCCTCTGATGGACAGGATAGCGAAGAAGGTTATGGTGTGGTCAAGTCTCCCTATATCAATGTCGGCGAGGATGGCTATTATCAAGATGGTCCTTCTCCCCCAGATAAATTTTTTCCTGGCTGCCTCACCAATTTGGATACTAACTAAGTGGTTTAGGAAGATAGAGGTATTACTTAATGGACTGATATGGGGAAGAAAGAGGGTGAGGCTCCGTTACGGTCGGTTCTGCCCAAGGATGGATAGGGGTGGCTTTGCTCTCCCGGACTTCTTTTTATATTTTTTGGCTTTTCAATTTGCTTATATTATTACACATAAGGAGTCAAGTTGGGTTTTTTCAAACCATATGAAATATAGGGATAGGGGGATTTTTGAAAGGTTAGAATCAGGTGGTGTACAGGTTTTTTCAAAGGGTATAGATTTCTTTGGCACATTGACACATAAGATTTGGCAGGAAATTAAGAAGGTTTGTAAGATTAGAGGGAGTTTGGCATGTACTTTATGATATCATATTTATTCATTGTAGTATTGGGTGAAATTAGTTTTCTATATGTATATGTGTGTAAAAAAAAAAAAAAAAGTATTTATTCTAAGACCCTTAGTATTTTTACCAATGCATGTTCTTCCTCCTTCTCATAACTGCAGATTACTACTCTGGATAGCAATATTGGGAGTGTGTATTGAGGCAAACCAAATGTTATAATTACACATCCTTGGGCTCCAGACAACACATTTACCTGTATGTTGTATTCTATACATTTGTCATATATGTAATGTATGTGACAAATACTGTGGGCTAAAATCAATTTATCATTCTTTAGAGATGCTGCATGGTGTCATATGATCAGACTATTTTTTTTTGTGTTTGCAGAGTAATATCAAACAGTATTCAGCTCCTTGTACAAGACCTAGATTCTGCTTGTGATCCAGCACTAACCGCTATGAGCAAGGTATGCACATGTGGAACTTATTTGTTCTTCAGACTAATCCCAGCATGGAAGATAATGCAGACACATGTCTTCTAATGCGTTAAACCAGAGTTTAACCACTGGCAACAAGGGTGGCCGTCCTTGGCTGTCCTTGTAATGCAAGTTTGAAAACTTAAAGGGCTTGTACAGAACAAATTCACTCTTCGCTTATCCACAGGATAGGGGAAAAGTAGGTTTTGGGGGTCCGACCTCTGTACCCCTGCCAATCTCTGCTTCGGGCCCTGTTGGCTCTGTTATGAATAGAGCCGCGGGTCCGGCACATGACCCGCGACTCTATTAATTCCTATTGAGCATCAAAAAGAGCAGAGTAAGCCGTAAGAGAGATGTTCTGGGCTTCATAGCAATGAATAGAGCTGTGGGTTGCGTGCCACACCTGCAGCTCTATTCTTAACAGAGCCGGCAGGGCCGATGCAGAGATTGGTGGGGGGTACAGAGGTCGGACCCCACGCGACCTCCTATTTTTCCCCATTACTAGGAATTTTGGAAAGAAGGATAAAATGGCCTATAAGTCTCCACACACCTATGTGACGCCCTCCTCATGATTTCCTGGACTCTTAGGCTGCGTCCACCTTCTTCTTCAGCCAACGTTATTCAAATGCCGAACAATCGGACTCTTGCTTGAGTTGTGTTCATCTCTAATGAAGATCAATGCTCTGGATGTATTGGTTTCATCTGAACTCACCATTTCATAGTTAGTTTGTTGCTCCCTCTGGAACATTGATCTTGGTTATTCTGGATTTCTTGTTTTGTGTGGTACTTTGTATCATCTTGTGCTGGGTGCATTTAAAGTGTTCTATAAATGTTCTACATGGCCGGAGTACCCCTTAAATTTCAATGCAGCTTTTCTGGTTTAGTGCCCGTTCACACTACGGAATTCGGGGTGAATTCTTCACTGTGTATGTGTCTAAGCATAGAGGATATGTTAACATGAAAAATAAAATGGTTAATAAACTGTATGGAAAATAAATAAATAACGGCCATGCTATGTCATTTTACCAATCCCAATATATGGGCTTCCTGGTATGTTGGTTCCTCCCCGGTATCAGCCGAGGCAGGCAGGCAGCTGTGTGCAGACAAATTGCTATCAGCAGGTAGGAATTGCAGATGCTGGGTTTTTATTATTATATATGTTGGATAGCTGCAGTTGAAAACTACCTGGATAGTTCCCAAGCATAACACAAGGGGGAAAACGTTTAAGGCCTGATGAGAAAATTTATTCTGACAGGGGCAAAACAGCCACAGCGGAGTTCAGTTTTCCCCTAATGGCTTTTCATGCTGCTGCTTTTCTAAGTACAAGGAGAAGGATGATAAACCGAAATCTCAGTTCACAACTATTTTCCAACCACTTTCCATTGTAAAGAACAGAAAAAATATTTTTGGATTATGAAAATGGCAAAGAAAAGTGAACTAAATATCTGTGTTGTAATCATAGACACTACAGATAATCCCTTTGTGCTGCAGGGACCTGAGATTATTTACTGCCATGTTAGTACCCTGCCATCAAAGCCTGCAAACCGCCCTGACTTACACATGTATTTAATGTAGATTTCGGAAAATAGGTAAAGAGAGTTTTGTGCAGTCCTTCTCTCTCTTTACAATGAATCAATACAAAGATCTATATTGTCCCTATTTGCACGCATATATCCTACCTTTATTAATTTACTAATATCCAAGCCACATCTCTAGAAACACCTGGAAAATGGAATAGTTTAGTTATATAGATTTATAATTTATTTTTATTTTACAGCTCTCAAGTCTTCCAGTACTTATTAGCTGCTGTATGCCCTGCAGGCAGTGGTGTCTTATTTCCAGTCTGACAGTGCTCTTTGCTGCCACCTCTGTCTGTGACAGAGTAGCAAATCCCCAAAGAAAAACTTTCCTGCTCTGGACAGTTCCTGTCACGGACAGAGGAGAGAGCACTGTGTCAAATTGGAAAGAATACATCACTTCCTGCAGGACATACAGCAGCTGATAAGTAACGGAAGGCTTAAAGGGGTTGTTCAGCAAAAATCTTTTTCTTTCAAATCAACTGGTGTCAGAAAGTTCTATACATTTGTAATTTCTATTAAAAAATCTCAAGGCTTCCCGTACTTATCAGCTACTGTATGTCGGAAATGTTGTTTTATTTTCGGTCTGACACTTTAAATAGAAGTCTCTGAACCAGTTGATTTAAAAGAAAGAAATTTCACCAGAGTTCCCTTTTAACGCAACATTTCCTAATAATAAAACCTCTGTGATATTTCCATATACAGATGCAGTGGCAGAATGTGGAACATGTCGGTGACCAAAGTCCCTATGTTACCTCCATTATCCTACATGTGAAGCAGAATGTCCCAATTATTCGAGACAACTTGGCCTCCACCCGCAAGTACTTCACTCAGTTCTGTATCAAGTTTGCTAAGTAAGTTACTAAATGTTTGGTTGACTTAATGAATACAGCTGTCTTTTATCGTTTGGTATATTCCAACATCCAAGTAATTTTGCCTTTAGCAGAATTACTAGAAACAATTTCTCTGCGGCTTCTCGGGTTTATTACCATAGAGGGAAATCTGAGGCCAACACAGCTTCAATGGATAACATAAGTGGATCAAGAATTGTGCCAAGGATACCCATTTGGTATTTTAAATACATGTAAATAGTCGCTTTGCTAAAAGTTTTTATACAAATTAAGGGTTTTAGTTTTTCTTCGTTTGTATTTATTTGTTGATACTACTTGATTTTCCTGGCAATGTGCTCTAAAATAATACTGAAAAATATTGTTGCTAGGTTTCTCGCAACACTGTCCAAGAAAAACTGTGGTTTAACCAATGCTGACTTAGGCTGTTCTACTTTTCTTATGGGCCTTGCAATAGACTACATATTGCTTTAAAGTGTCACTAACGTTTATTTATTTTTATTTTTTTTTCAGAAATCAATAGTACAGGCGATTTTAAGAAACTGTAATTGGGTTTATCAGCCGAAAAATGCATTTTTATCATGAGAAAGCAGTTTGAAGCTCTCCCCCCTGTCTTCATAGTTCTCTTATGGAGAGGGGAGGGGTGGAGGGAGATGAGGCACCAAAACAGGACAACAGAGTTAATTTACAGCTACATTGCCCAGCTATCTCCTCTGACAGTCAGCGCAGACCTCTCTGACCTCTGAATACAGCTTTCATGCAGCTCACGCTGTGTAATTCTTTGTTCTCTGCTCTCTGCTGGCGACTAATCTCCCTCCTCCCCCTCCCCTCTCCATAGAACAGACAGGGCTGGACTGATGTAAAAGAACCAGATTTCCTGATAATGAGCAGTAAATGAGAAAGAGGAGGGAGGGGGGGGGGCTGGAGAAAGTCTATTTAAATGCAGATAAGGGCATATTTGCCTAATAAACCCAATTACAAAGTTTCTTAAAATCACTTGGACTATTGATTTCTGCAAAAACGGTGACACTTTAAATTAGAAAATACAGGTTCCTATAAACAGCAGCGTTTTACTGATGACATCTGAGGACATTTTTAGGTTCCCACTGTAATAGCTAATGTATTGAATAATTGTGCATTCTAGTACAAATTATGTTTCAGGAGGGTAATGGAAAGGCATTGAAGGGGGTTGGGGAGAAAACTTGATGACCTGGCCCTTTTTCTGGATCTCCTCCTATCTCTCCAGCTGCACTTTTAGTGTCTTCCACCCCTACACCACCTCCTCTCCTTGCCCCCTCACTATTGGTGTCCCCCAAAAGTTCTGTCCAAGGGCCTCTTCTGTTCTCCATCTATACTTTTGGTCTGGGACACATTATAGAATCCCACCTCTATGTTGATGACACCCAGATCTACCGCTCTGGTCCTGATGTCAACTCTCTGCTATCCTGGATCCCAGAATGTCTATCAGATATGTCTTCCTTCTCCTCTTGCTTCCGAAAAACTCAACATGGACAAAACAGAACTAACCTTCTAATGTTGCTCCACCCCTCCATCTAATTTGTCAATCACAATCAATGGCTGCACTTTGTCCCCTGTCCCCCAAGTCCGCTGTTTTGGGGTCACCTTTGTTCCCTAAAATGATTTTACCCTGTCTTTTAAATGGCACATTCAGACCCTGACCACCTCCTGCAGCTTTTACCTTAAAATGATTTCCCGAATCTGCTCTTTTCTCAACCCTGACTTGACAAAACTGCTGGCACATGCTCTCATATTATGATCTGATATCCTGCTGCCGTCCCTCAAACAACCTCCGATCCTCCGGTGACCTTCTTTTGTGCTCCCCCCTTATTCGTACCTCACACAACTGCATCCAAGATTTTGCCCGAGCATTTCCATACACTTTAACTCACTACCCTGACACATCTGTCTCTCATCCTCCATCAAGACCTTCAAAAGAAACCTGAAAACACATCTCTATAATCCAGGTTACAATTTACAATAATTCTGCACCATTCTTTTACTAGCGGCCCTTTGCCTTCTGTTTCCCTCCCCTCACCTTGTGGATTGTAAGATTGTAGATAATATTGATCTGTGCTGTCTGTTTTCAGATCACACAGTGCATACTTACCATCCGCGCTGCTGTGTGATGCAGCTCTGTCAGCTTCCATACTACTGTCCAGATCCTTCTGTGTCTTCAGGCTGCTGTCCCACCCCCTCCAGCTGTCAATCATTCTTCTGGAGGCGGGGTGGCGACCTGTAGTTACAGCAGCTGGGGAGCGGGATGGGAGCTGACAGTGCTAAATCACACAGCACTGCAGAAGGTAAGTATGCACTTCTTGCGTAATCTGGAAACTGACAGCACGGATATATACGTATCTGTCAGTTTCCATGGCCACATAAACAATACAAGGATTGTTCATGCAACCCTGGACCCTCAATTAATTGCGCCGTTTAAATGCAAACGAGTGCAGATTGGCGTCCAGCCTCACCCTTACTGTCACAGTGTACGTCCTCTACTATCCTGCTGTCTCTAATCATGCAGCTCCACTGCCCCCCCCCCCAAATGCTGTTCAGTTGTTGAATTAATCTAACATCTGCACCTCTTAGTGTATTAAGAAACACAGTGTTCCCAGGGCTTGAGCAATATCCCGAGTGGTATGCTCCCGCTGTGTTCTAACAGGAACCCCCTGTCTGAGGATGCTGCCTCTGCAGACAGCTGTGGCATTCATCAGTATGAACTCGGTCACAGTCTATAGCATTCTTTCCCCCAATATGATGATACGTTCCATACATATATCATTGTAACCAACATTAGCCTCATTAACCACTTGCAGAAATCTTTGTTTCTGAATACAAACACTAGGTTACAACATTTACCTGGGCTGATCTGCTGGCACTGGATGGAGTGGCATGTTAGACTATGCAGAGGCATATCCTAAAAAGAATACTTATACCACTGTTTGCTTATAGAGTGTCAGATATAACATCCTTCTGTAGGAGGTATACATTGGGAAATACATTGTATACCACTGGTAAAATGCTATAACAGGGCTCTCTTTGGACAGAGCCTTGATTTTAAAGATTTTTTTCCCTGGCCAGCCATAGTAAATCTTTCTGTATATCCGTCCTTGAGTGTTTGTATTGATATTTGCTAGTTCCCCTTATTCCCCTTTTGTTTCCCCCCCTCCTGCTTTACCAGGCTGAATGCTGAGTAGCCCCCCGCTGTTCTTGGCTAGGCTGAGAGGTAGCCTTTAGGACTTATTTAGACACCTGGTTTGTGCAGCCTTTCCAGCAGTATGGGCAAGCTTCACATTTCCTTTACTTATTTATGTTTTGTCCCGGGACCAGCTTTATATAATTATGCCATTCTCCATGGATTTTTTAATATTGTTTATTTTATTTAAAACACTCCATATTTTTGTCTATGCACAGGACAGGGATATTTTAATGTTTACAAATTACTGTACATGGCTATAGCCTTATTGTATATATTATTGCTTTATGTTTAGGCTAAAGCCTTTTATTTTTCTTTATTTTCCATATTCCTGAAATCATAACCTACATGTAACATTATGTTTATTGGTTTCACATTATGATAGTTATAGCTACACAAGCAGAATTAACTCCTATTCTCCTACGATTCCCTATGACTTATAATTATTATTCCAAAAAAATTAGGCTATGGAAGCAAAGGGTGAAAACACACGAGCTGGTGGCCACATGCGACCGGAATGCGGTAGTCAATCAGCGCATAATTTTATTGGTAAACTCATACACTGATTGGCTGCCACATGCAGCTGGCAGATTGTGTGTTTTCACCGTGAGGGTAGCTTCACACACACACTGTATCGCGGCAGATTTTCTGCTTCAGATCCGCAGCAGATTTGATCTAAATCACTGAACGCAGCATCAAATCTGCACCATCAAATCTGCTGCAGATCTGCTACGGATCCTGTACGTGTAAATGAACCCTAAAGGGGTTATCCAGTACTACCAAAACATGGCCACTTTTTCCCCTCTCTTGTCTCTAGATTGGGTGGGGTTTGAAACTCTGTTCCATTAAAGTAAATGGAGCTGAATTGCAAAGCACACCTAAACTGGAGAAAAGAGAGAGGGGAAAGGTGGCCATGTTTTTGTGGCACTGGATAACCCCTTTAGGGCTCATTCACGTGTTCAGTGATTTTTAAAGACTGCGATGTAAAGTAAAGTCTGCCAGCTAGTTCCATGTTTTGTGAAAAACCGTCTGTGATTGTCACTGTGACATCACCCCAGTATACATTCCCTATGTGCAAGAATCCCCCCCGCCCCCCATTATGCATTGCACCATGTGTAGCACCCCATTCCCCCAGTATGTTGTTTACATGTATACACCCCTTATGGCATCCCCCAGTAGATTGTACCCCTGTGTTAGGCTCGCCATTTAGCCAGCACAGCACACCCCACCCCTCCTCTTCTCATCCTCTCCGGTAGTGTGCCCGATAATTTCACTACTGGTGCCGTCACATCAACGTTCAAACTTCACACTATTGGAAAATCCGTTCTACGATCGTGATCTGCACTAGGATATATCCTTTTTTTTTTGCGGCACAGATTGTCTGAATTATATTTTTCAATGTCAGTGGGTCAAGGTCGTTTAATTAATGGTAACAAGATGAGATACAATGCATAAACATTTTTTTTCATATTTAATTGCAGATTGGCTTAATTTGGGGTCATTCAGTTTTGGGGTTCTTTATACGTATAATCAATAAAAACAGTAATAGACTCCTTTTAGGTTTTCATCATGATTCATTTAAGATTTTCTCAGATGTTATAATGCGAGCAATGGTTTTTTTTTGTTTCTTTTTTTATGCGCTGTCTATTGTTTACTGTTTTAGAATGACAGGCCCTTGGAGGTTCCTGTGATAAGTATGGTGTATACCGTGCAGGGGTTATCTACATAAGGGAAGCATTTACAGTTTTCTTTTACTTAAGAATCACAAAGCTATAATTATAGTTTGTGGCTAAAGAATATCGATGAAGTGAATCCACACTGGGACTTGGTTCACACTACGTTTTTGCAATCTGTTTTTTTTCTCATCCGTTTTTTGCAAAAAATGGATGAAAAACTGATGGAAAAAACGGATGCAATTTGATCTGTTTTTCCATTGACTTCCATTATAAAAACAAACGGATCAAAATGGACCTTTTTTTAACGTACACAAAAAAGTAGTCAACCTCATTTTTGTATCCGTTAAAAAAAAAAAAAAAAAAAAAAAAAAAAAAAAGGATCCGTTTTGATCCATCTTTTTTTTTTCTTCAATAATTGTAGTCAATGGCAAAATGGATCATAACTGATGCACACAGTTGCATCCGTTTTTCTCATCAGTTTCTTGCAAAAAAAACGGATGAAAAAACGGATTGCAAAAGTGTAGTTTGAACCCAGCTTTAGCTGTAGTACCACACATCAGAACTGCAGTGTGTGGCTTCACTGTGAAATCTAGTTACCCTTCTAATAACTAGTACGTCCGTTATATTGTGTATTGTAATGCTGGGACACTACTTGTATATGAAATCTTATTCATTATTTACTTTAAATTTTTTTTTATTTTTATTTTATTTTGCAGCTCCTTCATTCCAAAGTTTATCAATCACCTTTTTAAATGCAAGCCTATCAGTATGGTTGGAGCTGAGCAGGTAAGTAGGGTTTCATTTAATATCTGAATACAATCTGTGAAGGGAAGGGGACACTAGCATTATACTAGTCCTTAGTGGATTGCAGAGATGATAAAGCGATTCACTTTGCTATTACTATAAATTTGCTCATCTCTAATGATGACCATTGTGTTGCTTTCATTTTTCAGAAAACTTTTCAGGTACACTTTAAATACAGTATGATATTATTTATGCTGTTAACGCCACTTTAGTGCTACCAATCCTTACAATGGGGGAGGGGCAAATTTTTGAAGATCCGCCGGTCCCATAGGCCCAAAGAGTTGTCAGTCAACCATTGTTGACCATAGAATGGGGCCTACGGGATGGGCAAAGAGCGGGGGGTTCACGAGCGGCGGAATTCTGCGGTGAAAAATCGCAGAAGTTTTATATTACAACTATTAAATTACAACTTTTCGTAGGTCTGTATAATGCACAGAACTTGGTTACCATTATACTATATAGCTAAACTCGCTCTTGTCTTGCTGCTTTAGATTATCACCTTCCAAATATGCTGCTTGGTAATTTATGGTTTGTTGGTGAATGCTGATGAAATATCAGTCAGTTTTAATTTTTTTGAAGACCGTTCAAAAGTGACACCCAATATGGCTGTGAGGTTTCACACTTATAGAAATGGCTAGCACATCAAAATATTACCAAATTTTGCTATACGAATAATATATCATCAACTTTAAATTTCGGATGAAAATCCCAGTCACTGATGATATTCTGTACAGTCATGTAAATCCTGTGTAACTTTGCAAAGGCTAGTAGTCTATGCTGATGATATACTTTAGTCTTTAGTGTACAGTAAGCCCTGACAACCTTTACTAAGAACATCTGGTACGCTATTAAGGCACAATAGGTCTGTTTTCTTTGACAAGCTGTGTCTAGTAGTTGTGCTGACACTACTTGCAGAATTTGGTAGCTTTGACTTGTCTAGATCTGTGCTTCTACAAGATAATTTCAAGCTATAGTCTGCAGCCTTTTTACCTCTCTGATCTTTCATGAAGTTTTTTTTAATTTAAGATAAAAGAAAAAAAAGAATAAAAAAAATGTTTTAAATAAAAAAAACACCTTAAGAATAAAGGAAAAGGAAATGTTGTAATATTACAGTAACAATATTCTTATAGAAATGGAGGACATTGCATCATTTCCAATCTCTTACTGTGTGTAGTAATAACTACTGGCAGAAAAATGCAACAATGTAGTGTATGTTTTTGCTCTACTTGTTTGATAAAATTTGGGTTGTATAAAACAGAATCTATGAGGCCATTGTAAAGTAAGCCTTATGTTCACCATTGATTCTTTTAGATGATAACTACCTTCATAAACTTACGCTATCCTTGCAGTAGGTTCACCATCCTAGGGCATGTTTACACTATGGAATCAGAGCTGAGATTTCGTGCGGGCCCCCCGCACCGAATCCTGCCATTCTAGGGCATGTTTACACTATGGAATCAGAGCTGAGATTTCGTGCGGGCCCCCCGCACCGAATCCTGCCATTTATCTGTTTAAATGGGAGGGTTTGCTAAGGCAGGAGGCGTGCAAGCCCTCCCATTCAAACAGATAGAAGGCAGGATTCTGCGCAAGGGAGTTCTGCAAGGAATCTCAGCGCCAATTCTGTAGTGTGAACAGGGCCCTAGAATAAGAACCCTTAAAGACAACCATGAAAAGGCCGGTCATTAAGAGGTTAATGAATAGTGAAAACACATACTTACCCAAACAAGAGAACCTCCTTCTGTTACCAAACTACAGCAGTTTTTAAAACTTCATAGTTTTGCCTCGCTGAATATACTGTGTGTGTGTATATATACACTACCGTTTAAAAGTTAGGGGTCACCCAAACAATTTTGTGTTTTCCATGAAAAGTCACACTTGTTCACCACCATATGTTGTGAAATAAATAGAAAATAGAGTCAAGACATTGACAAGGTTAGAAATAATGATTTGTATTTGAAATAACATTGTTTTTACATCAAACTTTGCTTTCGTCAAAGAATCCACCTTTTGCAGCAATTACAGCATTGCACACCTTTGGCATTCTAGCTATTAATCTGTTGAGGTAAGCTGGAGAAATTGCACCCCACGCTTCTAGAAGCAGCTCCCACAAGTTGGATTGGTTGGATGGGCACTTCTGGCGTACCATACGGTCAAGCTGCTCCCACAACAGCTCAATGGGGTTCAGATCTGGTGACTGCGCTGGCCACTCCATTACCGATAGATACCAGCTGCCTGCTTCTGCTGTAAATAGTTCTTGCACAATTTGGAGGTGTGTTTAGGGTCATTGTCCTGTTGTAGGATGAAATTGGCTCCAATCAAGCACTGTCCACTGGGTATGGCATGGCGTTGCAAAATTGAGTGATAGCCTTCCTTATTCAGAATCCCTTTTACCCTGTACAAATCTCCCACCTTACCAGCACCAAAGCAACCCCAGACCATCACATTACCTCCACCATGCTTAACAGATGGCGTCAGGCATTCTTCCAGCATCTTTTCATTTGTTCTGCATCTCACAAACGTTCTTCTTTGTGATCCAAACACCTCAAACTTGGATTCATCCGTCCACAACACTTTTTTCCAGTCTTCCTCTGTCCAATGTCTGTGTTCTTTTGCTTAATCTTTTTCTTTTATTGGCCAGTCTCAGATATGGCTTTTTCTTTGCCACTCTTCCCACGCAGCCGCCTCTTCACTGTAGATGATGACACTGGTGTTTTGCGGGTACTATTTAATTAAGATGCCAGTTGGGGACCTATGAGGCGTCTGTTTCTCAAACTAGAGACTCTAATGTGCTTATCTTCTTGCTTAGTTGTGCAACGCGGCCTCCCACTTCTTTTTCTACTCTGGTTAGAGCCTGTTTGTGCTGTCCTCTGAAGGGAGTAGTACACACCGTTGTAGGAAATCTTAAATTTCTTAGCAATTTCTCGCATGGAATAGCCTTTATTTCTAAGAACAAGAATAGACTGTCGAGTTTCAGATGAAAGTTCTCTTTTTCTGGCCATTTTGAGCGTTTAATTGACCCCACAAATGTGATGCTCCAGAAACACAATCTGCTCAAAGGAAGGTCAGTTTTGTAGCTTCTGTAACGAGCTAAACTGTTTTCAGATGTGTGAACATGATTGCACAAGGGTTTTCTAATCATCAATTAGCCTTCTGAGCCAATGAGCAAACACATTGTACCATTAGAACACTGGAGTGATAGTTGCTGGAAATGGGCCTCTATACACCTATGTAGATATTGCACCAAAAACCAGACATTTGCAGCTAGAATAGTCATTTACCACATTAGCAATGTACAGAGGGTATTTGTTTAAAGTTAGGACTAGTTTCAAGTTATCTTCATTGAAAAGTACAGAGCTTTTCCTTCAAAAATAAGGACATTTCAATGTGACCCCAAACTTTTGAACGATAGTGTGTGTATGTGTGTGTGTGTGTGTGTGTGTGTGTGTGTGTATATATGTGTGTGTATATATATATATATATATATATATATATATATATATATATATATATATGTATATGTATGTATATATATATATATATATACACACACACACACTATTATACATACAATCACTGCAAATCACTATTCTTTGAACCGGTTCTCCTGAAAGCTTATCTGCTAACCAACCCAAAGTTTCGAAGCTGAACAATAAACAACTGCTGTCATTGCTTCTGAACACATTCCACATCTGCAAAGTAACTTAGGTAGGAACGTAAAAAAACTTGGTGATATATATTTTTACACCGAGCCACTACAGGACAGCAGACATTTAATAAAGGGAAACAATTTAGTACTCCCCTTTATTGTCTGAGCTGTGTATTTTACCATGCATTAGGAAGTATTTTGTAGCATTTGTTGTGCTGAAAATCAAGTAATTTAAGCAAAACCACATTGCCATTACTACTTATGCCATCAATCATCATGCTTTCCTAAACCCTGTCTATTCGTCTATTGCTCTTTCATTTTTGCATACAGGCAGCCAAATGCATGTCATTCAAAAAGTTTGGAACAAGCTGTGTATACTAATCCATGCTTCCTGCCTGGCAGTTCTATTTATACTTTTTTATTTAACCTCCTTTTTTTGGACTTTTATGTTTGTGTCAGGCTAACACAAACACTAATAAATTACAAGTGGGGATGTAGCCAGTGAGAAGTATTCTGACCTTCGAAATACTGAATGGCAGGGTATGTCATATTGACATAGCGGGGCGTAAAGTTATAAATCCATTCGATGTATAGCTCCCTTAGAGGGTATTTAATTCCAACGTTTAGTGCTGTTTGGAAGCGAAGGCCACTCAAAATGCTAAATGTCCCTTTCAGCTTGTTCTTAAATAGCACTAACACTGCGTGGTACAAAGATCATTACTTCGGGCATGTTCATTTGTCAGACTTCACGCATATCCATTGTTTAAGATAACATTTCAGAATAAGACATAAGTGTGATCATACCGTGGAGAGTATATGACACTTTTTTGTATATTGCATTTTTCATCATATTTCTGATCTGCGAGCTTCATCTTAAAAGGGGTCGTCCAGCCTAAATTACACAGCCATGCTTTTGGCCCGAGAACCGGCAGCTGTGGCAGAGTGGGTCACGTAAGTATACCGCACTGTTGTGACCACGGCTGAAGCGTAGTTTTGTAATTTAGGCTGGACAACCCCTTCAATTTTGCACTAGTGGGTGGAGCCCTGCCTCTATAATGGCTCCCATATACTGCACACACTTAGAGGAGGGGATCCTGCTCTTCCATATCTTTATAGCATACCATCAAAAGTTATATTATTATTATTATTACAGTGATATTAAGCAGTACTGAGCATTATAAGCTGTAATTCAAGCTATGGGGAGAGTTTTACTACTAAGCTGGTCTATTCCCTCTGCAATCTCTGTTTCTTATTGCTGTATTTACATGTCCTAACCCAGTGTAAGTGAGCTTCTCCTCCCTCCCCTTCACCAGAAGTACCTCCGGGTGTTAGACAGCAAGAAATAGCGCAGTCGATGTACCGGACGATCTGGCGATCAACCGGGCAAAATTTAAGGATGTCACAAGCCAGGGTCCTGTCACTTTTATTAGCATGTTTGCAGAGAAAGCTGTAATATCACTCCTTTTGATGGGAGATTTTACATACTAGCAGATCTCTCAAGTGCTCCTAAGTTGAAGACCACTAGATGAGATAGCAATCACCATAAATAGGTATTGTCCCACTTACAGAGAATATCCAGCAGAAAGTGCCGCCATGAGCCAAGATAGCCCAAAACTGGTCCTGTAGGTAGGTGAGGTGAGCCCCATTAAGGCCAACACCTTCCAGATTTTGAGACTTGATCCTGTAATGGTGTAGGCAGCCTATGACCTCTCTATGTTTGTTGGTATCAGGGTGCGTGCAGCGTAGGGCCCTGTGGGATCGACTAATCTTAGATTCATCGCCAATGTGGCCATAAAGGAGAAAGCTGAATAAACGTTCTATTGTAGAAACTTACAGGTTTCACCTTCTCCAAGGGCCCCTGTATGAACATGTCACTGCCAACTAGGAGCGATGAGACACAGAGCACTGCTTTATCATCACACAAGATGATCTGGGGGAAATGCCAGGGCTCTGTTAGAATCATACTCCAGAATGTGCTCCAACTGCCCCATATCGCAGTAAGAGAACCATGGGTGTCTGGCATGTTACCGCAGCCAACCATCACCATCTAGGTATTGGCAGCACTGTGAGGCTTGTTGACCCGCCATGGGAGCTCAGCAGTTAGACATGTTGCCAGACTATGGCCCTAGTGTGCCTACAATCCAATTAGCCATAGACCTCTGTGTAATGTACAGCCATACATTGTGTGCACAGAGGGTTAACTACGGCTGTGTTCACTGAACTGCGGCCGTAAAAAATAGACAAGCTCATTCTTTTTATGGCTGCGCCAACAACTGCCGTAGTGCACGCTGCATGCCAACAACTGCCGTAGTGCACGCTGCATGCCAACACTATGGCTGTTGCTGCATTGCCAGCTGTGTTCACTGCAGTGACAGAAAACCATTTTGAAGTTTCTCATATTTTATAATTATATAAAAAAATCTTACCAGAAACTTTTACCAGTCTTCAGATTTTTTTTTCCGCTGCTTAGTTCCAGGTCACATGCGTAATCATTTGGATGCTTGTATACTTCATTATAATGGTTTATTTCCATGTTTATTTTTTATTTTTTTTTTTTTTGCTGCATTTTTCAGTGTTTTAAAATTTTCAGAGGTGGTTAGTAAAATGATTTATACTTGTGAAAGATAAGACTTCTAAAGGAATTATGATGCCTGGATGATCTGTTTCTGGGCAAATTTTTTTTTCTGAAGCTTGAATATTTTTGTGATATTTTACTGCTTTTTAAGCTCATTCCAGCTTTACAGCTTGTTTCCCTGTCCCCATATGCACACCTCTAGTATTGGAAACGCAGAATGCTTAATTAACCTTGTTGATGGGAAGCTTCCATAAACTCAGCGGTAGTTTTCTGTACGTGTGGAGCCACCAAACTAAGCAGAACAGTCATTTGGTTTCCTCCTTTTGTCCCTGAACGCATCACTGAGCTAAGCTGCCCTGAAGACTTTATTATGGTCTGTGGACTACAATAATGAGGATTTACGTTCTGGGAGAGCTGACGTACACCACAGACTCTGCTTTCAGGTGTTTTCACGAGGTCCAAGTGTAAAGCCTTGTGTTCTTGCTCAGTTCTTTTCATTCCTGCTGTTTTTCTGTATAGTAATTGGTTAGTCACCACACTACAAGATACATTTATCATGTGTTTGTTGTATTTGTGTGATGTTTTGTGGGTTTACCGTTTTTTTTGCTTACAACATGACTACAATAGATATTGCATATAATAATGGATCTCGTCAGTAGCTAAACAGGTGTGTTACCAAGCACATGGCTAGATAGGTCTTCTCATGATTATTCCAAGCATACGTTCTTCTCTCCATAGTTGCTTCTAGTGGTGATACAGTATATTAGCCTTTATGTTAGGGTATGTTCACACTGAGTAATATAGGCGAAATTCCCCCCGCTCTCTGCTGTGGAGCCTGCCTCAGTGTCACACAGTGTCTTTATGGAATGGCTCGCACGCCTCCGCTTTTGTCGCTCTCTGCTTCTTTGAGCGGGGAGTGGAGGCGCACAAGCCATCCCATGGAGACACTAAGGCAGGCGGGATTCTCCACCATGGAGTATATATTACTTAGAGTAATCATACCGTAGTATGTAAATAAGGCTCAAGTGCCTAGAGGTCATTCCCCAGCATGGTAAGAGCCCAGGGTTGGCCCGCGCATCATCTTTTACTCACCACCTCTGTCCCCACTTGCATGAGCCTACCACTTTTGATTGACAGTGGGCACAGAGGCAGTGTATAAAATTAGATAAGCTTGCTTACCCTAGGCTCTTACCATACTCAGCAATGCCCCACTGGGCAGTTGAACTTTACTTTCTAACAATAGGCTTATATTTATTAGCACTAGCATCTCAAACAACTTTCCTCCATTGGATAGCTTCACACAATCACTTCTCAAATAGATGGATGTGTCCCTCTTGTATTGGAATCCCTTGCAGGAAAGAGTATATACTGTGTCTATTATGGAGGTGATATTATGGAGGTGATATTTGATATAATTGAAGGAAAATTTATTCCACAAGATGTTGTGAAATGATGTTATTTGGAAAACTCGAGTCAAATCTTGTTTTATAATCTGTGTATTAGGTTATAAACCACCTTTTAAAAAATTGTTAAGGAAAATATAGTTTTAATGTGGCAAGAGTGTTCATTCGGTCGTGGTCATGTTTTAATGGTTTGTTATTGCAAGCTTTTATTAATAATTTAGTTCCGCCTGTGTGTACACATATTAACAGATTATTAACTTGTTCACAGCTTCTACTTGACACTCACTCTCTAAAAACCGTCCTTCTCGACCTACCATCCATTGGTTCTCAAGTAGTACGGAAAGCTCCGGCGAGTTACACAAAAATTGTGGTGAAAGGCATGACTCGAGCCGAGATGATCCTAAAGGTGAGCTGTTTGAAAAGCCTTTTTATGTCCATGTTATTTTGATTTGGCTTTATACAATAGCAAGCATTACGTACCAGGTAAGCAGGCTGAAGATTCCAGTCACCTCTGCAATTTTACGGATGTGGCAGAAAATTTTCTGATATTTAGGCCGCTTCAGATGGGCCGATTACCAGCCAAATGAACAGGAATAGTGTCCCCGAATTGGCTCGTGTGAAAGGGCGAGCAATCGGCTGACAAACAAGAAAACACTCTTTCATCGGCTCATCAGATCTCTTATGAAGGCCTTAAAGCCATTCTCATACGGGGTAAGCAACAATTAAATTTTAAGGCCACACAAACAATCCAGCGATTGTTCTTGCAGCCTGGCCAGCACAGTAATTGAGCCTTGTAAAGGTTCATTAAACAAGTACTGATTGACTAGACTCTGTATTTCTTCGTCCACCTCGTTTGGAGATTTTTAAACTAAGAATTTAAAGTTTGTTCCCTGCCATAAAGAGAGCCATCTGATAGTTGTTCAATACAGGTTTGTGAGGTTTTGTTAGATTTTTTTTTTTTTTTTAAACCAGGATATAGGGTGGTAACCTAAAGCCAGCCATGCACAACAAATAATTGTCTACCGGTTACTTCTTTTCAGCAGATAGTCATTACTAATGAGTCAACCATAAACATTCTTTCATGCTTGGAGAAGCATTCATGTCTACTTCTATAAGGAGACAAGAATAACCTCTGGCAAAGTGTTATCTCCTGTTATAACAAAGCCAAGCTGAGATCTCCTTTTCTTCAACATCTCGAATCAGGGTGGGCGTGGAGGGGTCTGTTCGATCAACTTTTATCTTTGTGTATAGACAACCAAACATTAACATTAGAGACGAGCGAACCCCAAGCGTGCGGCATTTGATTACCATTGGCTGAAGTAGTTGGATTCAGCACTAGGGAGTCCTGGAAAACATGGATACAACGTATGTACAGCTCTTTGGTTCCCTCATCTTAAATTAACATCATTACTTCAAATGACCATACACAAAAATCTGGCAATAGATATATAATAACTGGAAATCAAACATGTCCGAACCTTCTCTCTCCCAACATTTTTTGTTAGAGACTTGAAAGACCCCCTATTTATTTTTATTATTATTATTATTATTATTATTATTATTATTATTATTATTATGGGCCCTTGATTCCATTAAGGGTGACAAACAGAACATTACAAAATCAAAACACATTACATGAATATTTTAAATGGAAGACAGAGGGATAAAGCACCCTGCTCACCAGGGCTTACAGTCCTACCCCTATACACATTAGCTGGTCAGTACAGCTCGCCAACACATGTTTAATATGTACGACCAACTTATTAAAGGGGTATTCCCCCCAAGAGCTAAAAAAAAACCAAAATGCTCCCAAACCTAGCTCACTCACAAAGTCCCCCTGAGTATTTCGAGCCGTCTACCGCCTTTCTAGCTGCCGCCGTCACTGAGTTAAAAGTTTTTCTATAGGCCAGTCTTGTCGGGATGCCGGGCCTCGGCTGATGAGCTCTGGGGGGGAAGGTGTCGTGATGCGGGGCCACGGCTGATGAGCTCTATTTTTACTTTTTTAAATAAGGCAATATTTTTAATCGTGCTGACACCAGAGATAGACAATACTATTGCCAAGAAGGCTTTTTGATAGATTTCTTGTATGACTTAAAGTGTGTTTTCTAAAATGATTTAAAAGAATTCTGCTCCATAAATTATATGTTTGAAACAATTCATCTTCCAACTCATAAAGCAAAGCTTCGAGATAGATGATATAGAGGTAAGAACATTGTTCTACAGAGAAGTGCGATAGAGAGTAAAGATCTTTTGTTTGGATCTTGGACAAATATTCTGAACATTTTGAGCTTTTTCTCCTCACCAGTATTACCCTTGAACATTACACATCTTATCCAGTAATTGCTAAGTTTAGAAAAATAAATACACACTGGGACAGGTTTATGACTGTCTGAAACAGTCCCAGTTTAAATAAACCGTGGTCCGCAGGAGGACACCACTTTGACAGCTATATTGCAGTGGAAGCAGTTTCTGTATTCGGAGCTTTAGTTGCAATTAAGAAGAGAAGCCCATATGGAAGTGATTTTACAAATAATTTTTTTCCATGTTAACCAGAACAAGTGTTGGATGTGTATAGAAAGAACTATCAGTTAAGCAGTACAAAATGTCCTTTGAAAACTAACAGTTCTATAGCATTGTTAACTGGTGGGGCGTATTTTAGATCCCGGCTTTATTCACTTTTATTCGCGTTTACGTATTCACCACAATTGCTCATTACGGAAATAATCCATCGCTGAAGGGGTTTGTTTGGTTTTGACGTTAGATGTAGAGAATTCTTTGGTTTTTGTTCTTACAGATGAAAACTTGTGAAATGAAAGCTTGTTTGGAGTAATACTTATATACGACCTTGTTCACATCTGACAGGTTTGCTTCAATAAAGTGCAGTGTAATGTCTGGGAATCTGGTTGGAAAACTCCATTTACTTGATGGGGTTTGTCATATTTTAGCATGTTTTTTTTTATATTGGATTTTGGTAATTTGAATGAAGGTTGAGAAACCTAAGGCAAATATGTGCATGTAACACATTAAGTTTTCTGTGGATTATATAGGAGCTTTCCATTGCATGAAATGTTCCAACAGGTTTCTTGTATCAGAGTTTTTGATTTGTGCAGAAATGTGCAGCTGGTTTTAAATTGTGGCACTTACTATAGGACAGGGGGTAGGGAACCTTGACAAAACTACAACTCCCATCATGCCTAGACAGCCAAAGCTTTAGCTTTGGCTGTCCAGGCATGATGGGTGATGTAGTTTTTCAACAGCTGGAGGGCCAAGGTTCCCTACCCTTACTTTAGGAGATGGTAATACTCATTTAAAGAGGTTTTCCAAAATGTGTTGACGGCCATCAATCACTGATCAGCAGGATGCTGACACCCGGAGCTGTGTCCCAGGAACATTGACTTCAATCAATCAATCAATCTGTCTGACACAAATACTGGGCACATTTTTGTCTCGGACAGATAGCAACCAATCACAGTCCATGAAAACTGAGCTGTGATTGGTTGCTGTTTGTCAAAAATGTGTCTGTTTTTTAATAAATCTGAGCCAATAAATCATGACTTTCTTTTTCATCATTTAAGACCTTCAAACAGGAGGTGTAAGTTTGGTAAGGGTAGGACTCCTGCTGTGACATTCTTCAATACTATCAAGTGTGATTGTGTCCAATGATTTGGACACAAAGGAATTGGTATCAATCTTTTCTACTTGTAAGACACTAATATTCTTTACCATGAGAGCAGTGAATCTGTGGAAATGTCTACCCCAGGATTTGGTCACAGCAAATACAGTAGAGGCTTCACTACAGGCTTAGACAAGTTCTTAGACCAAAATAAAATTAATTCATATGTATAGAAGCTACCCATCACCTACCCCCTCCCTCCATCCATCCCCTCCTTGGTTGAACTTGGACATGTGTTTTTTTTTTCCAACCATACTATGTAACTATTTGGTATACATTTCTGAACATACTTCTACTAAACACCATAAGGAATGTATCGGTATGTTTCGGTAGTAGTGGTATCATCATTGTACTGTGATGTCACTGAACTGAAAGGACATAACATACAATACTTCTGTCACAGGAGACGGCTCAAAATACTGGGGGGGACTTGGTGAGTAAGAGCAGACAGCTTTTAATTTTTTAGCTCTTGGATGGATAACCCCTTCAAGTCAAGACTGGCCCAACCTTTCCTCCTTAGGTTATGCAGGTATATGTCCTTCACGTGGGAGAGCCAGAGACTTATCTGTTTTGGTCTGCAATAACAAATCTGAGAACCAAATTATTTATTAATCAGATATTAGCAAGTTTACTTATGGTTTTTTTCATAAACATAATTGAGGTATTCACTTGGGATGGCCCCTTTTCTCTGGCCTAATTCACTAAGAGGCGTAAGCCCGACCCGACTTCTAGCAGGTGTAGATTAGGGTCATATGATAAATGAGGCTATGCCCCCCCCCCCCCACCCGCCTATTGGGCAAGCGGGGTATATGGCAGGTGTACACCAGGGAGAAGGGGCCCCTGCCGTAACCTTCATAATTGTCCCCCTATGTGTCTCTATCTGTGTTGAATTGTGCAATTGTAATGTGTACATTGTCCTCCAAATGCCTGCTATTGTACTCATTGGGTGGCTGAAACCCTTACTAGTGAGTACAATAATAGTAAAGATGTAAACATCTATATTCACTGCACAGGTAAATATTGTTTTTTATGTAAACACACAACTGGGTATGTTTATTGGATTATATATTTTACAGCATAGCAGGAAAAAGCTGTATATAGTTTCCATGCCCTAGGGAGCTGGAAGCTGTGCAGTCTGCTGGCAGCTCCTCCACTGCACATTCCACCTTTAGGATGGGCCTTAAGCCCAGAAGTTTAGCTGGTCATAAGCATTTTGATCATCCAGCCCGCTACATTTTAAGCACCAAACCCCTTGGAAAATTCGGTCACATGCCCCACTTAATCTGTTAAAATAGTCTACACTGTGTAATTGTATATATAGATAACTGAAATAATAACAGGCCAACATGCCTTGCTAATAACAGTCTCTGTTGGGAGCAGACAAACTACTTTTTCGAGGTTTGTGGGTCCATTCAGGAGAGATTGTTGAATAGATTATATATTTTATTTCTATTATTAATGTGCCTGGCTTGACTTCATCGCCTTAACAGCCAGCCGCTGTCTTTTGATGGCGAGTAGAGCGATTCCCCGTCTTATGACGTCTTTTGGTGCTGCTGCAGTTGAGGGATGTTGGCAGCTCTATGTCTACTCCTAGGCTATGTTCACACACTGTTAAGTGTAAAGAGGGGTTGTTGTTGTTTTTTTTTTTATATTTTTTTTTTTCTATAAGGATTGTTGTAAATAATGATCATGATTGTTTGGGGGTTTTTTTTAGCCGTAATTATAAACCAAAGGCAGTTTTTTGTTTCTTCTTTACTTTAACCCCTTACCTTCTTAGCCACTTTTGGGTTTTTCACTTTTGTTTTGTACTCCTTGTGTTTAAAAGGCCATACCGCCTGCATTTTTTCACCTACAGACCCATATGAGCCCTTATTTTTTGCAATGTCAATTGTACTTTGCAATGGCAGACTTAATTGTTTCATAAAATATGTTGCGAAACCGAAAAAAATTATTTGCACGGTAAAATGAAGAAAAAAAAAAATATATATAATATATATAATATATATATATTTTTTTTTTTTTGGGGGGGGGGGGGTGTTCCTGTTTACTTCCTTCACCCTGTGGTAAAACTGCCATGTTATGTATGTTCCTAAGTCAGTACGATTACAACAATAGGCAACTTATATAACTCTTATTTTATTTTACAGCTTTTAAAAAGTTTAAACCTAAATTTGTTAAAACTTATCTATTACCATCCTTATAACGCTTTCTTCTTTTGGTCTATGTGGCTATTTGAGGTGGGGGTTTTTTGCGCCATGATCGGTTTCTGTTTGTACCTTGCTTGTGTATATGCAACTTTTTGATCACTTTTTATTGCAATTATAACTTTTTATATGGAAAGAGTTTTTTATTTATTAAAAAAACTTTTTTTTCCCCCTACAGTAATATGTAGTCCCCATAGGGAACTTATATGATCATAGAGATTGATGCAGTACATATGTACTGCATTGATCTTTGCACTCCGTGATCCATTACTATGGACTGCTGGAGCCCATAGTAAAGGAATGCTGATTTAGGATCAGCGTCATTGCGGTGCTGACCCCGGTCCGACAGGTATTACGGATCTGCCCGCCCCCCCAATATCACATTAGCCAATATACCACCATCGATGTGCTTTTATCTGCATTCCAATAGTTAATTAGCTGGGTGCGTTGTGAGCCATCTCTGTACATTCCTTAACCCATGATGACGTCCCTGGGCATCAAAATGGGTTGAGGGGTTGAAGAACGGTGACCATAGCTCTACACTAACAAGCAGTTCCACTTAAAGAATCTATGTACACATGATGAGTAACAGGCTTAATTTGGGGGTTTTAAGTTGTCCCTGAGATACTGGGTAACACCTAACATCTATGACTGCATCTTAATAGTATACTAGCAGCAACATGGAGGACATTCTAGAGTAGTACTTAGAAGTTTAATGCTCATTTCACACTGCATTAGCAGCGTCTGTTGGATAAATACATTGGGAAGGGGAGGGGGGGCGCAGTTCACATCTGATGTATACCTATGACAAATGCCCCACTAAGGTAATACTTTATGGGTTCCAGCTCAATAAAATACCACAGAAGTCTGTGCTACTACATCCATCAATGTGACACACTTTTGGCCTCTGTCTATGGATCCATTTACAGGGCTTATCCGGAGAGCAGAAAAGATCCTACCTGTTCTGCTCACCACTTCCTCCCTTGTCTCGGAAAGTATCATCCGAGACAAAAGAGGGGCCAATGCATTTTGTGGACGATGTTCAATAGTTGCCCAAAGTTACCAATGTTGTGCCAACATCGGGCAGACTAATTCTGAAGAATGGTCAATACAGCAAGAGCTATCCTGAAAAGAACTAGGAATTTAAAATGTCATTCAGATAACTATGGAACTATAAATATATTTCACGCCTTCTCTGTACACAAACATTCTAGAAGTGCAACAATTGTTATAGATAATCACCTGGTGTCTTTGTTGAAAGGAAAATGGTGATTATAATGTTTGGAATGCTAATGTGTGTAACAATATATGTGTCTGTCTTCTAAATCTTCAGGTGGTGATGGCTCCTCACGAGAACTCTGTTGTTTTTGTGGATAATTACATCAAACTACTCGCCGATTGCAACACCGAGACTTTTCAGAAGATATTGGAGATGAAGGTAAAAGCACAGGAAGGGTGTAGAAGTTACACTGTTTGTTAGCACAGTTTAGTCCTGTCATGTAGAAGAATAACATGGCATTTCAAAAGATATCCTTCCTTCTGTCTGAGCAACCCCTGGCCACATGTTTATGGTTTGTATGTGTTACTCAACATTCCCCCTTTCTTTCATATTTAATTCTGATATTGTGACTATACAGTGATCATACAGTATACTGTCCGGGAATTTGCCTCTGAGGATAATATTTTCTTTCCTTTTTTTGGGACAGAAGTGTTTGTTTTTTTTTTTGCCAAGTCTTCAATTATTTTTTAAACAGTTTCATCTTCAAAACAGATGCAGTAACCAATGTAATCGTAAAGAGTGTTTTTATTTTAGATTCAATGAAAACCCCCCTCCCTTGCCTGGAAGACATAAAGAAATTAAGTAATGTGATGTTTCTTATTGTATATACAGAGTATCCTTAAAAGTGTCTACCCACCTGGGATACTTATGGCTTATCCACAGTTTGGCGGTTTTCAGCTTCTCTGACCACTTACCAGCGACCACAAATATGCCGGAGAGGGCTCTGAATATAAATGTGGGATCTGCATCTAGGGGGTACTTATGGTATATCCTGTGGATATGTCATAAGTGTCCCAGAAGAGAACACCCCTTTGACAAAATTTGGCTTTCCTGGTATCAAGTGCTGGATTCAGTGAAGTCTGGGGGTTTAATAAAGTATAAGTTTTGTTTCGTCTCGTGCATATAGATTTTTACAGCTTCTTCCTTTAAAAAATAATAAATTGCTTTTCAGGAAGATCTCTCTCGCTTTCTCCTTGTTCCACGCTTGCTGTCAGCACTATTACACTCACAGACAGCAAGCGGGTCTACTGCCCCCACTCCTATTATGCGGCGCAACGGCCAGCAGATCATCGTTACCATTCAAGATTTTTTTCACATGTTGAAAAGACAAGGATCAGATGATATTGTGCTGATCACAAGCTATTACACCAAGCGATTGTCGGTAACTCCGTAACGGCTGATCATCAGCCGAACACGGACGATAATTGCTTGGTGTAATCTGAAAGCTTTCCTTCACTCCTGTCATCTGAGAGCTTTTCCTCGCTCCTGTCATCTGAGAGCTTTTCCTCGCTCCTGTCTTCTGAGAGCTTTTCCTCGCTCCTGTCATCTGAGAGCTTTTCCTCGCTCCTGTCATCTGAGAGCTTTTCCTCGCTCCTGTCTTCTGAGAGCTTTTCCTCGCTCCTGTCATCTGAGAGCTTTTCCTCGCTCCTGTCATCTGAGAGCTTTTCCTCGCTCCTGTCATCTGAGAGCTTTTCCTCGCTCCTGTCATCTGAGAGCTTTTCCTCGCTCCTGTCATCTGAGAGCTTTTCCTCGCTCCTGTCTTCTGAGAGCTTTTCCTCGCTCCTGTCTTCTGAGAGCTTTTCCTCGCTCATGTCATCTGAGAGCTTTTCCTCGCTCATTCTAGCGATCGGTGGAGGTCTCAGCACCCAGACCCTGAGGGATGAAAACAGTTGCGTATCAGAGTTATTCTTAGATTTATAACCTCAGCCTATGTCTGGCCTTGTTTTTGTATCAAGTGAATCATTACTGTAGAAGTGGAGAGAATGTGGATGTCCTTTAGTGATATCAACCTATAAAACATGTCTGGAAAAATAGAATTGTTTGAGGTTTATTCTGCAATAGTCTCTAAAATTGGTATTTTTATGGCCTAACCTCACATTACCAAGTGTGGTTCTAAGACATTTTACATCCTAATGGTTACGCCTGTGGCTTTTTTCTGCAGTTTTTTTTTTTTGCTTTTTGTTCCTTATTTCAACCATTTACGACTAAAAATGATTCCAAATAGTGTGTGTGAACATAGCCTCAGGCTGCGTTTGATTACCATATACTGCTTTCAGATGTGCCTGATGGACATTGTAGAAGTCTCTTCTTATGTTTTGAGAACATCTGCTTCCTGATAGGTCTCATTTATTTAGCCATTGTTAGATTATTGTGTTCTGCTGATCAGCACTTTCTTCAAAGGTAAATTAAGCACATGGAGGGCAGCCAGAGTACAGACGTACAGTTTTCTATACATTCAAATGGATCCCAGGCTAGTTTAATAAAGATATATTTCCCTATGCAGTTGCTTTACTTTACATATACATGCCATAGAGCATGTCTCTGATCTCTAGTGCTTTATGCAAGGCAATGTACCAAATGTAATTATAAAAACATGCCAACCCTTCTAAAGATTTCATAAATTAGAAACTGGTTTGGTTTAGTTTCACTGGTGCCAAATCCAAGCATGAGACGTAGCTTGAATTTATGTTCTGTCTAGTGTGTCAGTAGCACTATTTCCATAGGTACCAGCTAGCACGGTCAGCTTTATTATATGCACTATATATACATCATGGTTACATGGGTAAGGATCCTTTTACACAGCCCTACATGGATGCAAAGGATGCAAGAGAGGACCGATCAGCACTTGTTCGCAGTGCCTTTACACTGCACAATAATCAGTCGTGCTGGGCGGCATGAGCAATCCTTGTATAAGCACAGCATAGATATGCATAGGTTAACAGGGGATGTGTGAAATTGGTACATTTTAAAGCAGTCCAAAAGATGCAATTTTCCAAGGAACGTACATTTTTCTGCTTTTCGGCTGATCGATATCTTTTTTTACATGGGACGATTATCAGCAGAAACAGCAGACCGTTCCTAGTAAGTAGACAGGTTTAGAGACCCTCAAATTCTTTTATCGGCATATGGAGCTAATATATACACTGACCGGCCACTTTATTAGGTACACCATGCTAGTAACGGGTTGGACCCCCTTTTGCCTTCAGAACTGCCTCAATTCTTCGTGGCATAGATTCAACAAGGTGCTGGAAGCATTCCTCAGAGATTTTGGTCCATATTGACATGATGGCATCACACAGTTGCCGCAGATTTGTCGGCTGCACATCCATGATGCGAATCTCCCGTTCCACCACATCCCAAAGATGCTCTATTGGATTGAGATCTGGTGACTGTGGAGGCCATTTGAGTACAGTGAACTCATTGTCATGTTCAAGAAACCAGTCTGAGATGATTCTAGCTTTATGACATGGCGCATTATCCTGCTGAAAGTAGCCATCAGATGTTGGGTACATTGTGGTCATAAAGGGATGGACATGGTCAGCAACAATACTCAGGTAGGCTGTGGCGTTGCAACGATGCTCAATTGGTACCAAGGGGCCCAAAGAGTGCCCAGAAAATATTCCCCACACCATGACACCACCACCACCAGCCTGAACCGTTGATACAAGGCAGGATGGATCCATGCTTTCATGTTGTTGACGCCAAATTCTGACCCTACCATCCGAATGTCGCAGCAGAAATCGAGACTCATCAGACCAGGCAACGTTTTCCCAATCTTCTACTGTCCAATTTCGATGAGCTTGTGCAAATTGTAGCCTCAGTTTCCTGTTCTTAGCTGAAAGGAGTGGCACCCGGTGTGGTCTTCTGCTGCTGTAGCCCATCTGCCTCAAAGTTGGAGGTACTGTGCGTTCAGAGATGCTCTTCTGCCTACCTTGGTTGTAACGGTTGGCTATTTAAATCACTGTTGCCTTTCTATCAGCTCAAACCAGTCTGCCCATTCTCCTCTGACCTCTGCCGCTCACTGGATGTTTTTTCTTTTTCGGACCATTCTTTGTAAACCCTAGAGAGGTTGTGCGTGAAAATCCCAGTAGATAAGCAGTTTCTGAAATACTCAGACCAGCCCTTCTGGCACCAACAATCATGCCACGTTCACAGGCCCTCAAATCACCTTTCTTCCCCATACTGATGCTCGGTTTGAACTGCAGGAGATTGTCTTGACCATGTCTACATGCCTAAATGCACTGAGTTGCCGCCATGTGATTGGCTGATTAGAAATTAAGTGGTAACGTGCAGTTGGACAGGTGTACCTAATAAAGTGGCCGTTGAGTGTATGTACAGGACCTGCAAATGTCAGTCCTTTCTTTAATCCTCTATCAGATGCCTGCTGAATTGTGAACCTGAATTGTTTCATTAAGTTTCTGTTGGTATGTTTCTACACCGATAAACTTTTGTTCTTTAAATCATGCACTCGTATTTCGCACTGTGCACCTTAAGCAAGTCTGAAGGTACCCTGACCCCCAAAACCACTGGTACCATTGCGTTTTTTCACCATTTAATCCATGTCTGGTTCTGGTAACCAAATATTTTTTGATGCCTGTCTTTTTTTTTTTTTTTAATTAACACTCTCTTAATCCGGCGGCGCAGTGTCAGTTAGGCAGGGCCAAGAGCATCCAAGCCCTAGGCCTGCATCATCTCTCTCTTCTTGCTGTCCACCTTTCTCTTCTTTTTATTGGCTTCGCCCGGGTGGTTATCAAGAAGAGAGATGCACTGCTGGTCTAGGCCTCGCCTCATTGACACCACGTCACCAGAATAAAAGATTTGTTTAAGAAAAAAACAATGGCACAAGGAGATATTTGGACCCTGGGACCAGACTTGGATTAATGGCGGCAATGCAACAGTACACGTTGTTTGTGGGGGTCAAGGGTGCCTAAAGATTTCCTTTAACGTCTACTTCATTTTGTTAGCAATCAATATAATTTTAGTGATGTTTCAGTAAGACAGCATGACCTTTTTCAAAAAATCAGATTATGGTGTAGATAAATGACTGGTAATAGCCCATGATGCTGTGTGAATGGTAACAGCCATCGCTGCCATCCAACTATCAATGCACTTATGGTGGGAAATGACCTGTTGCTATAGCAGTCCCTTTGTTTAATCAGATGTATAATGGATGTATCTGACTTCATATGCACCTTTTCAATATGTTATTCTCTAAAGTGACATCATTGCTTACCAGTGTGTGTTATGCCTTTATGTCTTTGGTTTAAATATTGTTTTAAATTGGTCAAATGTTCTGACTAAAACATCACTAAAACTCTATGGATTGCTAATTAAGGGCCAGTTCACACTGAACAAAAACAACAGACTCAAGCCACGCTCAGTGTCCTGCATTGTCTGATTGAGAGGGCGTGT
This sequence comes from Dendropsophus ebraccatus, assembly GCF_027789765.1. Classification (NCBI taxonomy): domain Eukaryota; kingdom Metazoa; phylum Chordata; class Amphibia; order Anura; family Hylidae; genus Dendropsophus; species Dendropsophus ebraccatus. The sequence goes on from NC_091458.1 coordinate 127,686,046, forward strand.
GTGCCTCCGCTCCTGCCTTTCTCCGCTCAAGAAATTGATGAGCTCTCTGCCTTGGAATTCTGCCGTTTTTGCTTAGTGTGAACTGGCCCAAAGTGCTTAAAGAGGACCTGTCACCCCCCCTGTGACGGGGCAGAGCCTGGCCAACCCCCCTGTGGAGACCCTTATACTTACCCTGTGCACAAAGTCCCGCTCCTGGACCCGCTCCCATTGCCGAGATATCACCGTCGGAAGCCCAGCGCGCGCTCATCAGAGATGAGTCCGACGCTCATAGAGAATGACTGCTCCATTAATTCTCTATGAGCATTAGACTCATCTCTGATGAGAGAGCGCTGGGCTTCCTACGATAATATCTCGGCAATGGTAGCGGGTCCAGGAGCTGGACTTTGTGCACGGGGTAAGTATAAGGGTCTCCACCGGGGGATCGGCCGGGCTCTGCCCCAGCATGGGGGGTGACAGGTTCCCTTAAGTATTAGTGTATCATGAAGTGGTGGGTCTCCTTTAGTGTGCACCATTTCAAAAAGAAGTGCCATGTCTTCTTCCAGACTTTGCACTGCCTTCTGCTGACTTTTTATGCTCTTTTTTTTTTTTTTTTTTTTTATTCAGGGACTGAAGAGGAGCGAGCAGAGCAGCATGCTTGACCTGTTTAGACAGAGGCTTCCAAATCCTCCTTCAGGTGCTGAAAACAGCTCTGTGACTCTGCAAACTCCGACCCCTGAACAGGAGTCCTCACGGATACGAAAACTGGAAAAACTGATCAAGAAACGACTGTAAAGCTGCAAGAGAGACCTGTGCTCTTAACAGTGGCATGCTAGCAGTGTTAACAAGCAGCTCCAGTCTACCACTCTCACAGTCACCCTCTTATACTGTCACATCCCCTTTAATTAATAATGCTAAGTGTCAGCTGCACAGGGTTTCAGCCAACGAGAACACATTAGCGCTGACTGAATGCTAGAAGTTTTTCTGTCTAGACAGAACATATCTAGATGAGCCAGTCCTTCAAGCATGTTAAAACGCTGTTAGGGAGTATGTGGTCAGGCGAATTACTCCCCTTGATTTTTCTGTTTAGTTTTGCCTGAAGCTTGTGTGCTGGAGCATAGCTTTGAGTCCAGTCTATTTAAGGAGACACTTATGTTCCCGCTGTGTTAACCACCAAAACACATAACAGACAAAACAGGCTCTTACAAACAGTGCAAAAGTGACTGTTAAAGTGATATTGCCCAATTTCCTAAACTCAGATATTACTAAATAGGTTTACACAACCACCAATAATAATATCCAATAAATATAAAATGTAGATGTGCTGCATGGATACAGTGTAACTTGATAAAGATTTAAATGAAGGTGGATTTTTGGAAAATGTTTAGCTCCCTTTTTCTAGTATCAATAAAATACCTCCGGGCTTAATGAGGAGCAGGCTCCAAATGAATGATAGATATTCAGATAAGTGTGTTATGTCTCCCTTATGTAGTCATTTCATAACTTTAAACTATGGCAGGATCAGATAAAATGTTACCTTTGTTCAGTATACTTTGCAGATTGGTCTTCTACAAAAACACTAGATGTATAGCAGTACATGTATCTTGTCCTAGAAGAAACTTTGTTCAGTTATTTGACAGTCAGCACCCTCGGAAACTTTGATCGTTAATATTCATTTTTCAATATTCATTCTTTTTCTTATAGTACTGAGAATTATAGTTATATATATTTTGCATTGGTAAACCGCTAAGTATTTCATCCATTACAGCTGTAGTTATACATTAGCACTGTACAAAAGGTATGATCAGCCAATGAGCAGGCATTTTCCCGCTGATCGCTGTCACTTTTACACAGGCCAATTGACGTTCAAATTATCGTCTTGTAGATAATCGGCCCATGTAAAAAGGGCCTTTAGTGCATGCCTGTATAGGGTTTGTCTGTCTTATTTAATGCATACCTTGCTTTTACAGCCCTGAGATAGCTGTCTTTTTATTATTATGGAAATGAGCTCCAAAAACCCAGGGGATGTTCCCCCTGGACGCAAGGGGTGTTTTTTTGCATCCAAGGGGAACACACCCTGGGCTTTTAGAGCTCATTTCTTTATTAACAATAAGCCAGCTATCTTGTAACTGGAGGACTGTTAAAGCAAGGTATTTGTGAAATCTGAAAACAAACTGAGAAGTCCTATACAACAATGCTATTAGTTTAACCATGTAAAAACCCTGTGGCAGGTCTGCTTTAAAGAAACAGTTCAAGGAAATGCTCAAACAAAGTGTTGCTAAGCTAAAAAGTTAGGGGGGAAACCCTATACAAATCTAGACAAAGTTTAGGTACAACAACTATTGTTTCAGCTCTAGTGTGAATGTGGGTTTTATAAAAAAAAAGTCCTTTTCACTACAAGGAAGCATGTATGTTGTCTGTAGTGAAGAAACTGTGGTTAATAGTACTCGTTACAACGTTACAAACCAAAGCTACTATGTTTTTGTTCAAGTTCCCCATCTCTAACTTCTATCTTGTAATCCATTCTTCCACTCCACTCTGGGTCTGGTCTGAAGTCCGAGGTGGAGATGAAACTGTAGTTTTGCATTTGATAACCTGATATTCAAGTCTTTCTTAAATTATTTCCACAAGCAAGGGATGCATTTTTTTGTTATTCAAAAATGTGTCCGTAACCGTAGCCAACCGTAACCAAGAATAACCACAGTTTCAGAGTCTGTGCAGCTTATTCAGGTGAAGGACAATGATACTATATGCTTTACTTTTATGCAGCTAAAACCACCATTGTAAAACTGAATTTGGCTTTGCCCTGAGGTAGGCAGCACAAACTACTGTGTACAGGTACCCTTATGTTTAAGTAAATTACTATTTAACCACTTTTCTATTTATTTAGCTAAAGGAGCTCCAAAAGTGGAGACAGATTTTAAAATCAGCACATTATCATACAATATAACGTACAATACTAAGTATCGAGCTTTGTTACTATAAGTTCATGGTCTCTTTTCTGATATTTAAATGTAGATATTTTACAAAAAAAAAAGTTTGACTAGTCCTGGGCATGTAAGAATATAATGTCAAATGTTAGTATATATAAATGAAAGGATACATAGCATCAGGGCCGGGGGGTTTAAAAATCGGGCAGCGGCATGGGGGTGAATTTGATAAGGAGTAGGCACTTACCTCTTCCTGTGCCCACGGTGAGCGGCAGGACTGGCCTCGGGACCCCCGATGGAAGTAATATTCCCCCAAGTTATGATAACATCATGATTCAGAGAAAATGCCTCTCCCGGCTGATAGACTGCCCGCTCAGCCGATCAGTGATTGGAGTGGCGCCCCGCCCCAGTCAGTGACTGGCTGAGCGGGCAGTCTATCAGCCTGGTCGTGATGTGTGCAGCGCCGGAGGTCCCAGAACCTGGACAGCGCGGGTCGTGAGGCCTGTCCCGCCATTCACCGCAGGCATGGGAGAGCTGAGTTCCTACTTCTTATCAAATTCCCCCCGCCGGCTTCCGGATTTTCAAAATCCCCGGACTTCTACTTTAAGGAATAAAAGACGTTTTAAAATGACACAGGTGTCTCCCTATTTGAATATAAATATTTCCATTGTATCAACTTTAATTTCCTCTGTATGGTCAGGGAATGTCCATCAGCAGTCTAGTAACTGAAAATACATTGTATTACTTATGTTGTGCTGAGTTAATGCCTGTATTTTCAAGAGCTGCATTCTTAGTCCTGGATGTTATGAAATATCTATATAATGTCTGCTGTCTGTAAAGGTGTTAAGAGTTATTTTCCTATAAGGCAAATCTCTGTAATAAGCTGTAAACTGATGAGCAAATAAAAAAAAATCAGCTCAGCAGTATGCAGAATTGTGAATGCAGCTCTGCAGTGTATTACGGGCCTTAACTCAGGAACAGTACAAGTAAAGTTAATGTGTTTATGAAGTTACTTAGTGTTTTATGTAGATTGTAAAATGGTTGTTAAAGGTAGGCATACAATAATTTGATTTTGAGACTGTAATGTACTTTCGGCGGTTTGCTGTAAGCTATGGTTTAAGGGTCTTAGTGTGGCAAATATGTACATTTGTGCCTTTGGTGTATATTTTATTTTGACGGGAGCAAAAATTATTAAACTGAAGATTTAAATTTCAGATGAACAATAAATAAAACACGTTTGTTTTGAGACGTCTGGTAACAAATAGTTCTGACTTCTTCTGGTCTGACCAGCTGAGAACTGAGTTTCCTTTTAATTACAATGCTGCAAACGTTAACATCTGTTCTTGAGTAATGGGTAACAATGATTTATTGACCTGCATCACCTACAGTACTTAGGACAATACAAAAGATGTCTAATACACACAAGTTACTTTGGACAGGGCACTAGTCTTTGTTTTCAGCAATTTCTTCCATTACATACTGTAACTAACTTGTATGTCAATAGACGTAGGTACTAGTTGTAATATGCTCATGATAAGTGTCAATGCAAACACAGATTTTCCAGCTCTAACTGTCAAGCTGTTGTCCAAATGAACAGATTGGGGCAGAGTAATAATAAGTATACTTATAAGTGATTGCTTGCTATGTTTTTCTAGACACTTTTGATAGATGGTGACCAATTGAGTTGCATAGAAATTTCACTTATTAGATATAATTAGTTGTACTATCCCTAAACTATGGTTATTCAATACAGATGAACAAACCCGAACGCTCTGTATTTGACTACTGGTGGATGAAGAAGTTGGATGCTGCCCTAGGGAGTCCTGGAAATCATGTATAGCAGCCTATATGATCTTTATTATTCGGTACATTTACTTTTTTGATCAGTACAATATATAAGCAGTAAAACTCATAAGTTAGTATTTTTTTTTATATATATATATTTGTTCGTACTGCTGCTATGTTTCTGCACTTACACTCCGCTATACACACAAAAAAGTTGTCACTGTCCTCCTGCACAGCTCTGTGATTCTCACTTCCTGATTGTTCTATGCTGAACACCCCCTTGCCCGTTGCTGTCATGTGACCACACAGACCTCTGACAGCAGCCCTGCTTCTCTATTCTAGCCTGTTGTACTACACTACTGCATTATGGAGATCTGCTGTTCCATACTGTATCTACAAACTGCTGCTGTTTGTCAGGTTTATGCACTTACTGTACATTATACTCCGCATGCTGATTGCTATACTGTACAGTAAATATGACATATTCAGCTCCTCATCATTATTTTTGAGGTGTGGAACCAATTGTCTACATTTCAAGGATTTCTTATCAGAAATTTTGCTTTCTTTTAAAAGTGATTTGGATTACAAGTAGGGATGGTCCAAACAGAGTTCGGATCAGGTTCGTACGAACCCGAACCCTCAGTAATGATTCCCGCTGTCTGCCCGCTCCGTGCAGCGGGCGGATCCAGCGGGAGGACCGCCTGGAAAAATGGGATACAGCCTATGGCTATGGCTGTATCCCATTTTTCCAGGCGGTCTTCCCGCTGGATCCGCCTGCTGCACGGAGCGGGCAGACAGCGGGAATCCGATGCCGAAGGTTCGGGTTCGGACCATCCCTAATTACAAGCACAATGCTCATAATCTAAGACACGACTGTACAGTATATATATAAACTTGATGCCAATAGTTTAGGTAGCATTTTCTTGGTGATAGGTTCCCTTTAAATAGGAAGAATAAAAAAATAGAATATCCAGACTATATATATTTTTGTGGGATAAGACCTTTAAAATTCTTAAAAACTCCATATTCTATTCTGACCTCCTTCCTTTGTATGGAGTTTTAGCAATCAACAGTAATACACCTTACTTTTAGTGTTGATTGCTTAAGGCCCTATTATACAGGTTAATTTTGCCCAAACAGGCAGATGTCACCCTGTTTTATAGCACTAGTGATCAGCTGACTTAACAAAGATTTGCTCATCTGCTGATAACTCACGTCAAATAGCTACCCAATAGGCCCTTTTCTGCTCTCCGAATAACCCCTTTAAGGCTAAGGGTGCTATTACACGGAATGATAATCAGCCGAATCAGCCAGACTCGGGCGATTATCGCTCCGTGTAATAAAGACAACGATCAGCCGATGATCGTTGTCATTGGCTGATCGTTGATATACATTCTGACCTATAATCGTCGGGTGCCGACCGCGCACCGCTACGTGTAATAGTGGTGCGCAGGCAGCGACTGACAATATACATTACCTATCCACGCTCCAGGGCTGCACCTGCGGTCTGCTTCTCCCCGGGTCCCGCGCGCTCTAGCTTCAGAGCGGCCTGTCAGCTGACAGGTCGCTCAGCCAATCACAGGCTGGGACCGCCGTGGCCTGCCATTGGCTGAGCAGCCTGTCAGCTGACAGGCCGCTCTGAAGCTAGAGCGAGCGGGACCGGGGAGAAGCGGACCGCAGGAGCAGCCCTGGAGCGTGGATAGGTAAAGTATATAGTTAAAGCAAGGGCTGCAAGGACATCGGTAACTATGTCCTTGCAGCCCTTGTTAAACGATTATCGGCCCGTGTAATAGGCCCAGTAAACGAGCGCCCATCTAGCAGATCGGCGCTCGCTTACAGGTATTATCAAGCCCCCATCGGCCCGTGTAATACCACCCTTACGCTGCATGATTATTGAGCTGTGTAGTAGGCTCTATAAAGGAGCTCTGATCTAGGAGATTGGTGCTTGTTTACGGTGTGGCTCAGGCATCTTATACAGCCTCCATGGTATGTTCCCACTGCGTAAAAATGACTGCCATTTTTTGACTCCAAATGACCGTTTATTGATCATAATTTGTGGTCATCATCAATAGAAAGCCGTCTTTTAGAGCTAAAATACCAGCCATCTAGGAAAACGATTGCAAAAAGAGTGTAGTGGGGATGTAGCTTCATGTGTCCTCTGTTGGTCCGTTGAGCTCAAACAGGTGAGCCGAACTTGCCTCTTGACACTCTTTGCACACGTCTGCTCCATTTTAGACACTGACTGAAATCATATATTTTGAACGTGCAGTGTATAAATAACCAAACAGTTGTTTTGGACCATTTTCCTGGATTACTTACCAGTAAGCAAATGAAGTTGACCTTTCTCCCAGGTTACTAAGAGAGACTGCACGAACACCTACAATTATTATTTTTTTATGTTTTGTTGGTACAAGAGAAACTGACGTCCCCAAAACATCATGATGGGCGAATGTATTAATGTATTCAGAATCCTCCCCCCTTTTTCTTTATTAGTTACACACACACCCAGCTGCCATGCTGTTTGCTTAACCTAAGGGTCTAGTTATGTGATTAAAAAGCACAAAACTGAAACAGAAAAATCAGATCCCTGTATTTTTTTTTTATCCTTGTACTTTTCTTCTTTCTGGGAGTGTCTAGTTGCTTATTTTCATAGCTCTTTGTTCGTCATGACTAAACACAAATCACTACTTGACATTTACTCCGGTGTCTGCTGCTTGGACTTGGGAGTTCCTCCTCATACATTTTCCACCTTCCTGAGTTTGAGGTTTGGATGAATAGGCTCTTTCTCACAATCTTCATATTCACTTGCTATGTGTTCTGGATTATTCTGGATACACTTATAACACACTAGGTATGTTTATGTTTAGTATGTGGACTATTTGTGAGCACGATTTAATCACTGACAATACTAGCCACTTGGGGTATAAATATTTATTACCTTTGTATTCTGCGGGATGCTTATAATACAATGCAGAAAGTACTGCCTGAAGGGTGAACTTTAAGGGCAAGAAGCAGGCCACCTTTCATCTGCTTTGTTTATAGAACTGACTAAAATTGACGAGATATGAATTAGAAAAGCTCTGAACACTGGAAGGCATGTGAACTTGTATCTGACTGTAAAGCTGAAGCTTAAAGCGAATGTACTATCAGGTACATGGCTTTTAAAGGATAAGTTCGGCGAAAATTTTTATTAAAATATTGTATGTCCCCCCAAAGGTTATAAAAATCACCAATATAAACTTATTACGGGAAATGCTTACAGTATAAAGTGCTTTTTTCCCTGCACTTACTATAGCATTAAGGCTTCACTTCCTGGATAACATGGTGATGTCACTTCCTGGATAAAATGGTGATGTCACGACCCGACTCCCAGAGCTGTGCGGCTGTGGCTGCTGCAGAGGATGATGGCAGAGGGATGCTTAGTGTCCCTCCAGTGCCCTGTGTCCCTCTGCCATCATCCTCTCCAGCAGCCACAGCCCGCACAGCTCTGGGAGTCAGGTCGTGACATCATTTTATCCAGGAAGTAAAGCCTTGATGCAGTAGTAAGTGCAGGGGAAAAAACCCTTTATAAGCAATACAATGGTTTAATAAAATTTTTCACCGGACTTCTCCTTTAAGTTTCTTACATGAATAGATCAGCGCCATGACAGGGATGTTGGTGCTGCAGTCCTTCCTTTGAACCAGCGCCCGGTTCCTGCACACCTGGCACACAGTCTATTCCTGGTCACCGGCCCAGCATGAAGCACAGGGGGCAGACCTGCCACCCCTAGTGTGACAATCTCCCTCTGTGACAGGGCTAAATTAGAATCAATTGAGCCATGTCACAGAGGGGAGGGTTTTTTGTCACACTGGGGTCGGCGGGCCCACACCCAGTGCTTCATGCTGGGCCTGTGCTCGGTGATAGACCGGCGCCGATCCATTCATGTAAAAAACTTAAAGCGATGTACCTGATGGTACATTCGCTTTAAGAAAATAATTGTAAAAAAAATAACCCACAGGCAATATAAATGTTATACCTGAATTTTTTTTTCAACTGGAAGAGAAAGAACAAATTTTTTGTTAAAGTTATACTCTGATTTCAAGTAAGGTAGGCAGGTAGGAAATGCTATATGCTTCTGTACCTACCAAAAATCCATTTGGTTTAGGGGGCTTGGTTCTGTATTTTGTGGTTGTACTTTTTTCTCTGTACTACAAGTCTCTAAATATGTTGCTTTCGCTTAGCTGTTTATCACAATCCTCCCACCCTCCCAACTCCCCTCCCACAGCACTCCTGCAGTTTCCTGTCCAAATCTGTGCTTTCAGGATGTAGAGAAATGCTTAATTCTCTGGTACAAAGAGTCAGATTTTTTAAGTGTCTGAAGAGCTACGTTCCTCAGTTGACTCAGGTGTCAGAGGGGGAGTAAGGAGGTGTTGCGACTTTGACTATTAGTAGTATAGTCTAGCATTCTAAAAACAGACATATATGAAGGGTACCATGTGTCTCTTTGCCCTAACAGTGTCAGCAGTTTGAAACATGAATTAAAGCTCACAGATTCTCTTTAAATATTTGCAGCAATGTAGCTATTCACTTTAAATAATCTTTATAGACACATTGTAGTGGCATATTGGTTTATCACAAACAAATATCGCAGAACTACAGATACTAAGAATAATTCCTGGTGTTTGAACCATGGGACCAATATAGTTAACTATACCAAGTAAAATACCCAGTCACCACCACCAAAGGGGCATTCATACACCTCTACATCAATCTTGGTGTTCTAATTAATATGGGTCTGTGCATTACCACCAAGATAGATGGCAAATGTCCTGGCCCTTTGGTCTTTAGAAGAGTGTTCTCAGATCCCTCATGCTCTTTGGGATTCTATAAGTGAGAGGTACAGATCACGGTTGATTGATAGAACCTATCCAGTTTAACACCCATCAAGACATGGGCATATTTGTCTGAACAAACTAATGCTGCGTTTACACAGGCAGATTTATCTGACAGATCTTTGAAGCCAAAACCAGGAACAGACTATAAACAGAGATCAGGTCAGAAAGGAAAGCCTGACATATCTCCTCTTTTCAAATCCATTCCTGGCTTTGGCTTCCAAAATCTGTCAGATAAATCTTTCTGTGTAAACGCACCCTAAGGGTCCATTTACACAGAAAGATTATCTGCCAAAGATTTGAAGCCAAAGCCTGAAACAGACTATAAACAGATATCAGGTCAGAAAGGAAAGCCTGAGATTTCTCCTCTTTTAAAATCCATTCCTGGCTTTGGCTTCAAATCTTTGGCAGATAATCTGTCAGATAATTTTTCTATGTGCCAAAGATTTGAAGCCAAAGCCAGGAATGGATTTTAAAAGAGGAGAAATCTCAGGCTTTCCTTTCTGACCTGATCTCTGTTTATAGTCTGTTTCAGGCTTTGGCTTCAAATCTTTGGCAGATAATCTGTCAGATAATCTTTCTGTGTAAATGGACCCTTAAGGGCCTATTACACGGGTTGTTAAGAGGAGCAAACGAGCGCTCTCAGTGCTCGTTTGCTCCTCGTTACCTGCTCGCTGCCACCGCCGAAAAACAAGCAACTGCAACGATCAGCCGACATGAACGATGTCGGCTGATCGTTGCACTCTATTCCACGGGACGATTATCGTCCGTAGCGGCCGAATACGGACGATAATATTTCCGTGGAATAGGGCCTTTAGTCGAAATAAATTTTAGTCAAAAAAGGGAAATACTAGAAAATAAAGATAATCTGTGAATTAATAGGCTGATGTCACTTTTTGGTTCCCCTTTATTCCAGAAAAAACTCGCTTAAAATGGTTCACCTGAAAAAAAACAACCCTGAAAGTACCCTGGCAAAACTGTAAATTAATGTCATATTCTCGGAATGGTTAGACCTATATATGTCCAAGTAAAACACCACAGCACTCCAACAGGTGAAATAAAAAAAACCCTGTATTTATTGCCCACAAAAAGCAATGTTTCGGTCTCGCATTAAGACCAGTTTTGCACTACTTGAAAATGGTCTTAATGTTAGACGGAAACATTGCTTTTTGGGTGCAATAAACAGTTTCTTTACCTTGGTTTAAGGAAAACTTTAAGAGCTTTTAGCAAGAGGAGCTCAGTTTTTTAAAATTGGGACTTGGTTTAAGAGCATTGCTTTGGTTTAAGAGCTCCCTGTACTGTGTGGGAACGGGAGTGGAGGAGGGGCATGGTCTGCATAGCTGGTCTACAGCACTGTACTGTGACCCAGGAAGTTTCCCTCACCTTGCATATTATGGCAAATGTAATTAAGGCTGGGGCTTGCATCAGGGGACAGGACTGTGGAGGTCATCTCTTCATAGCTGTAACCGCTCTCTCCCCAGACAGAGTGCTGCATTTATGTGCCCACATATGTCCTGTTCATTCCTTCATACTCCCTGCAGTCTCAGCCCATGTGTTTCCATCATCTCCATTCCAGCTATATTGTGCCTGCACTCACACTCAGTTATACACACACTTGCTATAATGTGCCTGTACTTACTTTCAGCTATACACACTGCTGCTATAATGTGCATGCAGTTACACTTAGCTATACACATTGCTGCTGTAATCTGTCTGCACTTACACTCAGCGTATAGCGTATGTGCCTGCTCTTACACTCAGATATACACTCTGCTGCTATAATGTGCCTGCTCTTACACTCAACTATACACATTGTTATATAGAAAAGTTTCTGTCACTGTCCTCCTGCCCAGCTCTGTGATTCTCACTACCTGATTGGTCCATGCCGAACACGCCTCCCTTCCCCACTGCTGTCATGTGACCACACAGACCTCTGACAGAGATCTGCAGTTCCATCCTGTATCTACAAACTGCTGCTGTTTTTTCAGGTTTATGAACTTACTATACATTATACACCACATGCTGATTGCTATACTGTACAGTAACTTATCACATATTCAGCTGTTTCCAAATGTTTTTATTCTGAATAACATGTAAAACAAATGAAACAAACATTATTTTGGGGCGTGGAACCAATTGTCTGCATATCTGTGATTTCTTATGGGAAAATCTGCTTTGGTTTAGGAGTGATTTGGATTACAAGCACGGTCCCAAAATGAATTATGCTCGTAATCCAAAGCACCACTGTGTATGTATGTGTGGGTGTAATATATATATATCCTAAAACTTGGAAAAAAAAATCCTAAAGTGTATGCATATACATACACTTTAGGATTTTTTTTTCCCAAGTTGTAGGTACAAACTTAGGATAAAGAAACCAGTAACCATGTGTTTAACTGCTTCAAGTGAACTTGAACTATGTGAAGTCACTTTAGCTTCCTTGCAATTATTCTAATCCAGAGGGAACTGAATTCCCTAAGGCAGAGAGCCGTCAGAGCTCTACAGGAAAGCTGACCATTTGGAGAAGATTTTCCACGGTTCTCCGATAACAACTATTGGTTTCTAAATTTGAATTCAAGAGGTTCATGGCAGATTAATATCAATGAACTATTGTTTGCTGTGAGGAGTGGGCATTGAGAAGCTAATAAGAATGGTTATGCAGGAGCTTCTCAACACTCATCAGATAATAGTAAAACAGAGGTTTCAGTGCTTGTAAATCTCGTCAATGATCATCTGTTAAGCTAATTGCTGGATGAATCCAAGAAAAAGAGGAATAATAATGTTTGCTGTGAAATCAGCAAAATAACACCAACCTGAATCATCAAAGTTCTAGAAACCGAAGAACGCTGACAAAATACTCCACTGATCAATGTACCTGATCCGTATATACTGCAATTCATATTACTTTAAGGACTCTTGCACATAATTTTTGTTAAAAAGAATGCTGTACTGTGTAATGTGGGATTGCTCATGCTTTAGCCTGGTCCCCCTCATATTACAGTACACCAGGCTATTACCAAGACTATCTTTTATATCATCTAGCATCAAAATGGGCAGAGTTAAGTGAATGGTTGTGTACAAGGAGTGAGAAAAGAGTTCTAGAAATCCTCCCTCTCCTGTGGGCCTTCTTTGTGTGTGATTCTGTTTTGTAGAACTCTGATTTCATCAGGTGGAGGTTTGGGGGATTGGTCCATGGTTGCGGCTTTCTCCTGTCTCTCAAGGAGACATGTGGGATAACTCCTACCTCTACAACTGGGACGTTCCCTGGTACTACCAGGACATGCTCATGTTTGTAAGGGAACACCAGCTGGAGGGATTTAAAGGGGTTATCCAGATAGAGATGCCATGTCGTTGCAAGTGTGTATAAAACAATAAAAAAGTTATACTTACCTCTCCGCACTCCCCTGTTCTCCTCCTATGGGTCTCTGATGTCCTGTCAAAATGATCCTGCCTCCACTTTCGAGACAGACTCGTCTTGAGGGTGACTGACCACAGATCCAATCACTGGCCGCAGCACTGTACCGATAACTATAAGCTACAGTATCTAGATAACCCCATTTAAGCCCAAATTGTGGAAACCAAAGACTGTGCACTGTTCATTCAAGCAAGGAACTTAGTCTTAGCTAGGGCTCCCTGCAGACTGTGTGGAAATCACATAGGTTATGAAATGGAGGGACGTTGTTTGCACTTACAGTGACCTACTTTAAAATATTCTTGAGCTTAGTCATTTTAACATGTTCTAATAAATTTCTATTTTAAATAAAATATTTGAATATTTTTGGTTTTCCCCACATAGTCACGACCAGGAAAGTTACACACTGAGAGCTGGACAGGGACATCTTTCAAACTGTCAACTAACTGCTGTTAGATACTGGGATGAAATCCTTAAAGCCATTGTTAACCTTACACTGGTGCAGTAGGCCCTGGCAAAAAGTTGCATATTTTTGTGCAAGCCCTCACTTTTTGGTGCTTCTTAATAAATCTGTTGAATGTAATGCCAGCGGGATATTACTGGAGACTGATGTAGGTTTAAGTTCTTACTTTGATTCTGCTTAGTTTCTTCCTCTTTACTTTAAGTCAAAAGATGGAAACTATGGTCTTGATTGGTCTTGATTTTCATGAGCTTTAACTTACATCTGCTCTAAAACTAGTTGATGATTTTAGTGAAAATCCTATACAAAAAAATAAGTATGTGCATTTGCTTCCGCTCTAGCAAAGTCCAAGTGAATCACATTTCATCTAATTTAGGCAAGTAATAAAGATGATTTTGTATACCCTTAACATAAATTACATATGATTACAAATGGATGAAATCGGTATATATATAAGTACTTAAAAATAGCATTAAAGGGGTTTCCTAATACAGGTAGCCCCTCTCCATGTGATCTATTAAGGCATATGGATGTGATAACACCAAATTGTACAGCTGCTAGCAAAAAGTACCACTTTGAATGAACTCTGGATTAACACTATGTAGTGCTACATTTCCACCCTTGCCCCTGAATCTCATATGGGGTCTTGAGAACTAGTCTGGGTTCACACTGCATTTTTGCAGTCTTTTTAATGTATCAGTTTAATGGGAAGGGGGGGGGGGGCGGATGCAAAAACGGAAGTTTGTGTTTGCCTTTTTTATTAACCGTTTTTTCATTGACTTCCATTTTAAAAAAAAGTATCAAAACTGATTTTCTTTTTATTTTTTTTTATTTTTTTTTTAGAGTACACAAAAACATGGTTGACCATGGTTTTTGTGTATGTTAAAAGTAACAGTAAGTAAAGCACAGTAAAAACGCAGCGTGAACCCAGCCATAAAGTGTACATATCGTTATATCTGTCAATATCTAAATCAACAGTAGATGTGATATAAAACAAGTTTGAAATTTACATTCATTATTTTTTTGTTGTTGTTATGCTGTAAAACAAAGCTGTACTTACCAGAAATCTAGGTCCAGTCTCCTGAAGGCAGATTTTCTGACTTGTGCTGGTTAAAAAAAAGAGACTAAACACAGGAATTCCAGCCAGTACGGAGAGTCACGGCTCAATGTGTCCGACAATCACATGACTGCCTTCCCTCTGTGAGCGCTCAGATGGACTGGGAAACACATGACTTCCTGTTTTCTGGGTCAGAAAACAGGAAGTGCTGTGTTCTCCACGATAACAAAAAAAAATGAATGTATATTGTAAACTTGCTTTATATCACATCTACTTTTGGTTTAGATCTTGAAAGTTATAACAAGAGGTACACTTTAATTAGAAATGAACCTCACTGATCTCATTGGGGGAGATTTATCAAACATGGTGTAAAGTGAAACTGGCTCAGTTGCCCCTAGCAACCAATCACATTTTACTTCTTCACAGACTCTTTGGAAAATGAAAGGTGGAATCTGATTGGTTGCTAGGGGCAACTGAGCCAGTTTCACTGTGTTTCCATGTTTGATAAATCTCCCCTATTTTGTCTGTGCTCACATGACTATAATTAGCCCTGAAATAGTGGATTTGATAAATAGTAATATTTATATAGCACCAACATGTTCTGCAGCACTTCAATGCTTAAAAGGGGCCAGTTGTATTTATCCCTGTTCCAGAGATGCTATTATCACAAAGCACAAGCAATCTAAAGGATACCACTACAATGAAATTGGAGGATTATCAAGAATAAAGATGGTTGCTAGCAAAGAGTCCTGATCGCAACGCAACGGAAATTATTTAGAAAATGCTGAAATCTGATATTTGGAAAGAGAAATCTCCAAACATTCAAGAGCTTGAGGGAATAGTAAGGGAAGAGTGGAAGAAACTCCCAGCAGACAGGTGCAAGAACTCACAGATGACCATGAAAATGCTTGAAAGGTGTCATTGTTACAGAAGGTTTTTCAGGTGTCTTAATCCTCTCCATGTCTTTTCAAAAGGTTTAAATTAAATAATTTTAAATAAACAATTCACTCATTTTACAGAATAATCAAATTCATCTCCCCCCACACACACAGACACACACAAAAACTGTGCAATTGTACCTAGAAGAACTGATGTAGTTTGGAAGACAAAGAGCGGTGACACCAAATATTGATTTGATTGAGATTTCTTCTCTGTTCTTTCACATTGTATTTTGTTTTTTAAAGGGAACCTGTCATCCCGGCATCGGGGCAGTGATTTCCTATGGAGGTCGGTCTCCTCTCTTCTTTTTTACATATTGAGCGTGCAGAACATAAGGCATTGATTTTTCCGCGGCGGGACCGACAGCAGCAGGAGGGGATAAGTATCGGGGGCTCTACCAGGGGTCGGCAAGCTCTGCCCCAGGTGCCGGGGTGACAGGTTCCCTTTAATAAACAAACTATGGACACTTCTATTTTTGGAAACCTTCTTACTTTGCGGCATTTTTCCCACACATGCTTTGGTACAGTATTGTGTATACTCAGCCTGTGCTCAGTGTGTACTCAATGTATGCGCAGTATGTTCTCAGTATATACTCAGTGTGTACTTAATGTATGCGCAGTGTGTGCTCAGTATATACTCAGTGTTTACTCAATCTATGTGCAGTGTGTGCTCAGTGTATACTCAGTGTGTACTCAGTGTATGCACAGTGTGTTCTCAGTATATACTCAGTGTGTACTTAATGTATGCACAGTGTGTTCTCAGTATATACTCAGTGTGTACTCAGTGTATGCGCAGTGTGTGCTCAGTATATACTCAGTGTGTACTCAATGTATTCGCAGTGTGTGCTCAGTGTATACTCAGCGTGTACTCGGTGAGTACTTAGTGTATACTGAGTGTGTGCTCAGTGTGTATGTGTTTTTTTTTTGCCCCGATAAGGAAGACCAAAAGGAAACCATAAGATAGTTATCCAGCTTCTGCAGGCATGTTATTTTCTGACAATTTTATCCATGTACAATGGGCTTATATGGCACCTCTGACATTGTATGGGATCAAAGATCCAGAAATCTTACATTGACATAATCCCTATGTATGAGCAGATTCAAGTTCTCAGTCTTCAGGATGTGCAGTTTAACAGCTTGTCAGTGGTTCTTGAAGGAATGTAAATTCCTTTAGGAAGTATCAGCAGTTACTGTCAGAACATAACTGCGGACCGCAGACGCCCGGGGCCACAGTCTGCTTTTAATTTTGGTTGCAGAAGAATTTCTTTCTTTTCTTTTCTTTTTTTTTTTCTTCCTGAGGATTTTCAGTTCACTTGTGTTGGACAGATCAAGCAGCCACCTTGTGCGTATATAGGTTACAGTTCAGTTCAATGTTTTTTTCTGGCTCGTAGCTGTGCTGTAATATCTCAATCATTATTTATATATCACCAACATATTTCGCAGCACATTTCTGAGGGCACATATATATATAGATAAAACCCGTCATTACAGAGATACAGATGTCAGGTCAATCGTGAGAAGTGAAGGCCCTGCTCGCAAGAGCTTACAATCTATATGTAAAGTTTTCTAGACAAAAGGCGTAGTGTAGTAAATAGAGGTGAGCGAACCTGGAGCATGCTGGAGTCCATCCGAACCCGATCCTTCGGCATTTGATTAGCTGTGGCTGCTGAAGTTGGATAAAGCTCTAAGGTTGTCTGGAAAACATGGATACCGCCAATGACTATATCCATGTTTTCCACATAGCCTTAGGGCTTTATCCAACTTCAGCAGCCACCGCTAATCAAATGCCGAAAGTTCGGGTTCGGATGGACTCCAGCATGCTCAAGGTTCCCTCATCTCTAGTAATAAATGCTTCACTTCTACAAAAGTCCAGCTTTTTATTTATTTTTTTTTTTAAATAGGATAGTAGAAGTGATGGTGGTCACTGACCAATCAATGTATGTACAGGTCTAAAGGGATACTCCAACTGGTTTCAGAAAGTTATGAAATTAGTAAATTACCTTTTTTTATTTTTATTTTTTTTAAAATCATCCATCCTTCTAGTACTTATCAGTTGCTGTATTTCCCTATAGAAAGTGGTGAATTCTTCCCAGTCTGACACAGTGCTCTTTGCTGCCATCTGTGTCCAAGACAGGAACTGTTCAGAGAAGCAGCAAATTCCTATAGAAACCTCTCCTGCTCCGGACAGTTTCTGACATGGACAGAGGTGGCAGCAGAGATGGTAAAAAAAAAATCTCCACTTTATGCAGCACATACAGCAGCGGATTAGTACTGGAAGATTTGACATTTTTAAATAGAAGTAATTTACAAATCTGTATAATTGATTAAAAATATTTTTTTCAACAGAGTACCCCTTTAATTGCTTGAAATGTTAGGAAATGGTGATTGCAGGGGGTGACCAAATTAGGGAACCTCATAAACCTGCTTAAAAATGTGTGTGTTTTCAGGGCACATTTAAAGCACAAAGCCCATATTACACAGGGCGATACTGAGGAGCAAACGAGCGCTGTCAGCGCTAGTTTGCTCCTTGGCGCTATAACACGCGTTGGCAGTGAGCAGATAGCATCGGACTGTCACTGCCCGGGGCGGCGGCGGCAGCAGATTGCTGCTATCCTGGTTCTTTGTCTTGTTGAATGTTGAAAGACACCTGACAGCAACGATCAGCCGACATCGTTCATGTCGGCTGATCGTTGTCTTCTATTACACCAGACGATTATCGGCCAAATAAGGCCAATAATCATTTAGTGTTATAGGGCCTTAAGTCTGACATTTCAATGTAATCCTTTCCAGAGACCTGGTGCACCTCGGGAGATGTGAGTGAAAAGTGCGGTTAAATGAGAGGTTAGCTGCTTTGTTAAATGAAACAAAAGGAACAATGATTATAAAGTCACAAAATATAATTCTATAACATACGACTGGTGAACAAATAATGACTGAGAATCTTCAAAAACAATCAGCTATTGCTCAATGGTTTATTCATGTCTGTAGCTTTAGGCTCCATTCACATGACCGTGATGTATCGTCTGTAAGCTGACTGGGTATCACAGACTGAACTGTTGACCTCTAACAGGACTCCCTGCATCATGACTTATTATGATGCAGTGATTTCTAAAATAGTTAAAGCTCTAGATGACTTTACTGACATGGTATTGGGCCAAAACTAGCACTATTCCTCTGCGGTAAGGAGTCGTCTTCTGTAAATAAATTGATTTACAAATATCTTTGGGATATATGACCTTGTATAAATTTAAATGTATCCTTGAAGAAGTATTACTGTATCAGGATAAGTATCACATGCTATTTTAGTAATTCAGTATTAAAGTCAACAAGATTTTCTTTTCAGTTTGACACAGAGCTCTCTGCTGCCGCCTCTGTCCAAGGCAGGAACTGTCCAGAGGAGGCGCAAATCCTCATAGAAAATAGAAAATGTTTTCTGCTCTGGACAGTTCCTTTCTCGGACAGAGATGGCAGCAGAGAGCACTGGGTCAGACTGAAAACACCACTTTCTGCAGGACATACAACAGCTAATAAGTATGGGAAGATTTGAGATTTTTAAATAGAAGTAAATTACAAATCCATATAACTTTCTGAAACCGGTTGATTTTAAAGAAAAAAAGATTTTCCCTCGCAAACCCCTTTAAATAAAAAAAAAATCTAAACTATATATATCTTCCTTGCTCTCCCTCTGCTACCACTGTTACTTTAACAGTCGTAGCAGAGGGAGAGCAAGGAAGATATGTATAGTTTAGTGTTTTTTTTTTATTTAAAGGGGTTAGAAAGTTATATGGATTTGTAATTTACTTCTATTTAAAAATCTCAAGTGTTTCCATACTTATCAGCTGATTTATGTCCTGCAGGAAATGGTGTTTTCTTCTCGGTCTGACACAGTGCTCTCTGCTGCCACCTCTGTCCGAGAAAGGAACTGTGCAGGGCAGGAAAAAAATTCTATGAGGATTTGCTGCTGCTGCTGCCAGTCCTGATAAACAGCTTCTCTTGGATTGGAGTTGGCATGAGACATTGCATAGCTGCTGATTGGCTAAGGTGGGCAATGTCTCGTGACCACTCTGATCCTGGATGTGCTGTGTATGGGTATTGGGACACCTTGGTCTCCTTAGCTCTTTCTCAGAAGTTTTACTTACTTTCACTTCTACATCCTCTGTGGCTGCATGATCTGTATTTTTTCTCTATACTTTTACACAGCCTATATGATTCTCCCCTGTAGGCTGCCCTATATCTGCTCTCCTCCATTTATCCAGCCTGTGTGATTTTTTTACCAAGGATTCTTTCCCCCTCTATCTATTATCATAACTGGTGTAAAATCTCCTTCCTGTTCTTGTTAGTATCTCCAACACTGAGAGAGAAGAAAGTCTGCCTAATAGATATATCCGATCTTTCTCTGAGTAGCAGCTAAATGGTAGGGAATGTTTAATTATGACTATTTAGAAACTTGCTTAATTTAAATTCAGGAGAAATATCAAAACTAAAAAAAAAATAATTAGTGCAAATGTGTCCATTGTCTTTAGGCTAGCCACAGACCTTTAACAGCCAGCAGTGAACATTCACTACCTCTCTGCTACCCACCATACACATAAACGGTTAACTTAACGTATGTTTGCTCTGGATGGTGGTTACTGCCAAACACCTCTGATGGCAGCTTATCTTCTCAAGAACAAAAGGACTGGGCAGCTAAATTTTATCATGGTACAGTAAATCCCTTTTTCTCCTATTTTATTTCCCTTTCTAAATAGTGAACAAAATCTGTATACAAACAATAAATTGTGCACAATGGTCCTTAGAAGTGTTTATATAGCACATGAATAGATTATACTGAAGATACTAGGAAATAGTCTGTAATGTCTCTAAATGCATATTTCCTTTTACTTAAAGTGAAAGTACCTGCAGGTACATCACTTTAAGATTTTTACATCAATAGACTGGCACTGACGCGGGGATGCCGGTGCCACTGCCCTTTTTATGAACCGTGGCCAGGCTCCCGCACACATCCCCGGTCTATTCCCAGTCACCAGCCTGGCCCGAAGCACTGGAGGCGGGTCTGCCCCAGTGTGACAAAACCCCTCCCCTCTGTGACGGAGCTTCATTGATTCTAGTGGAGCCGCGTGATAGAGGGGAGGGCAGAACATCACACTGGGGGCTGGCAGTGCTTCAGGCCGGGCCGCTGACTGGGAATAGACTGGCACTGTGCGTGGGAAACAGCCGTCGTTAATAAAAAAAAAAAAAGGACAGTGGCACCGGCATCCCCAGTCTATTGATGTAAAAATCTTAAAGCGATGACCTGCTGGTACATTTACTTTAAATAACATATTCTGCAGAACTTTGCAAGGACTGTCGTCACATGTATCAGCCCCTGTCCCCAATAAAGTTTTATTCCTACAGAAGTTTCTCTAAAGTGAATGCTATGGATAACAAACTATTTAGCACATAATGTGTGAACACTTTCTTAAAGCAACTTGTAATTTTAGAATGTGCCCTAAACATGTGGTCTACAAATGAACTCAAATGCAAATGTAAGTTCTGGTATTTATTGCTTTACAATCAGACATTGTAAGAGTGAGATAAAACAAACAGTGATAAACACCACAGGCAAACTAGGCAGGAACTTTATGACAGCACCATCTAAGCAGTTCCACAAACAAATCAAAATCTTCCTAAAGAACGAAGCCTACTATTACTGTATGCAGTTCTTTACAGCTGAAGTGAAGCTCTACCTTTTGGAGCCCCCTTACTCCAACCTCTCTCTCTCACTGATCTCTCATTGAGATCTATGCAGTATAGTTATACAGCATAGATCAATGAGATAGGCACTGGATTGCTTTCGGCTGCTGCAGCTGAAAACAACCAAGTGCCGAGTCGGGATTAGCACCATTACAGCGCTGACCCCAGCCGGTGAGAGATGTGTGGATTGCTCCTCCGGGACAACGTCCTAGGGGGCGATCCACCCCACTAGACACCAGGGATCGGGCTGCATAAAGGATTCAGATGCAGCTGTCAACTTTGACAGCTGCATCTGATTTCTTGATTAGCCGACACAGCAATCAGACCGTGCCTGCTAATTGCCGCTGTGCCTGCTAATTGCCGCTGTCCCCGGCTACATGCGGCACCTGGGACCACGGCGTTCCAGAGCGGGGTCGCCGCGCGGCTCCACTCTGAACTCCCCGAGGCGGCCGCAGGGCGTAAATATACGCCCGCGGTCATTAAGGGGTAATGGTACGTAACTTACTTATTAGCTGCTGTATGTCCTGCAGGAAGCAGTGTATTATTTCCAGTGTAATGCAGTGCTCTCTGCTGCCACCTCTGTCTGTGACGAGAACTGTACAGAGAAGGAAATTTTTTCTATCCAATTTGCTGCTGCCCTGAACAGTCCCTGACATGGACAGAGGTGGCAGCAGAGAGCTCTGTGTCAGACTGGAAACACACACCACTGCCTGCAGGGCATACAGCAGCTGATAAGTACTGAAAGACTTGAGATTTTTTAAACTGAAGTAATTTAGAAATCTGTATAAATATCTGACACCACTTGATGTAAAAACTTTTTTTTTCTGTGGAGGACTCCTTTAAATACCAAAAGTATGATCAAAATCATAGAAGCATATTGCAATTAAAACATAACTTTTAATGTATATACTGGCTAAAAGATTGAACATCACAATCATAAAGATATTGATAGGTTCCACCTTATGCCATCAGCAAAAAAAACATCAGCAAAGAGCTTCCCAACGTGTTTTAAACATACATGGTACATTAGCGGAAGAAAATACCATTTGTGATCACAGCCGTCTCCTAACAGGTGTATTGAAATGTACACAAATTGCAGTGATTTTGCAGTATTCGCAACTTCCTCTGGCCCTGACATTGCCAATGTGACATTGTTTCCTTGTTTACTAATAAAGCTCTATGGGGACATCAGGGAGTAGTCAAAAGAAACTTAGGGTGCCTTTACACCAAGAGATTTATCTGACAGATTTTTGAAGCCAAAGCCAGGAGTGGATTGGAAAGTAGGAGGAAAGTCTTTCCTTTATGACCTGTTCTCTATTTAAAGTCTGTTCCTGGCTTTTGCTTCAAAAATCTGTCAGATAAATCTTTTAGTGTAAAGGCACCCTACAAGCCCTTCTACATGGAACGATAATCTGACATAGCAGACTGATTTGGCAGGTTATTGCTCCGTGTAATAAAGACAATGATCAGTTGATGAGAATGATCATTGGCTGATAGTGTTTCTTGGTCCTGACCTAAAATCATCGACCACACATCGCTACCTGTAATAATAGTGATGGACGGCCACTGAATCTATAAAGAAAATAATAAAGTTTGTTCTTTGCCGATGCAACTTCAGAGCCGCTCTCTGGAGTGACTATTCAGCCAATCACTGGCTGAGAGGGGACCGCAGCGGCCAGCAATTGGCTGAGCAGCCTGTCACTTCAGAGACTGGCTTTAAAGTTGCACCAGCGGCTGCGGGGAGAAGACAGGAAGACACCGGGGAACGTGGAGAGGTAATGTGTGAACTTTATTAGTACACTTTAAAAGCAAGGACTGCATGGACATCACTAAAAATAATAATAATAATAAAATATATATATCCATTGCTGCACGATAGTCGTGCCATGTAATAGCCTCAGCAAACAAGCACCAATCTAGCATACCGGCACCCGTTTACAATAGTGATCGGCCGTCTAATACAGTCAATACTTTCTTCATATATACTGTATACCCCTGAACAATAAAAGCTTTACAGTGCATTATGCTTAGACAACCTAAACTCTACCTCCTATGTGGAAAAGAAATCTCTCTTCATATAATCCATGAAGGTGGGCACTGGACTTCTGTCATTTCTCTATCTCTTATCTATCTACCTATGTTCTATCTATAGGAAGAGAAATATACAGTAGAAAGTATACATAGTAGAAGTGAGGGGATATATAGTGTCAGTGGCCTTAGGCCTGAGAACTCTCAATGCTGCATATTAACAATTAACTGAGGCTTAATAATAAACCCTGGAATACAGCTGGAGGGGAGGGGGAGGCAGGGGGGGGCAGGGGAGGCGGTCCTGCCATTACTGTGCTGCTCTTACTACTGCTACACAAGCTCCTTCTCTTGGAGCTGCAGTCCTGCTGGTGGCTCCTTCCCCGCAGACATTGCTGTGTGTCTGATTCCTCACCGCCCAGGGCACTGTTCACATTAGCCTGTACTGTACTGAACACTTGGACGCGTTTCCTAGGTATCATCTGCACATCCAGCCTGCAGCCCCAGCCCAGCAGTGAGCAGCTATGGTTGGGAGGCTCAACCTGCAGGATGTCCCCGATCTGCTGGACATGAAGAAGAAGAGTGATAGGATCCTTGACAGTCCCGACTCCGGACTCCCTCCAAGTCCCTGTCCCAGCAACTGGCTCCTCAGCTCAGTCTCCACCGAGAAGTCATCTGATCAAGACATCTCCGGCCATTCACTGCAAGTGGTAAGTAGAATATATATATATATATATATATATATATATATATATATATATATATATAATATACTGTCTCATCTAGTATATAGGTTGTGTTGTTATACTGTAAATAATGACATGACCTCTATAGTATGTGTATGGGTTATTCAACATGTATACAGAAACGTATGTGTATATACTATGTAGATAGTTGAATATTATATATAAAATTATATTGTGTACAGCCTATGCTATATATGATATGATACCTGCATATCTGTATTTTATATTTAAATATACTATTATAAAAAAGTGCATATCTGTGCATTTTATCACATGAACATAGAATATGTAATATTAATATAAAAACAATATAATAAAACATAACAATAATAATAATATCAATAATAATAATATAAATATTATTACTGTTATTATTATTATTAATAATAATAGTAATAATAATAATAATATAAAAATAGTATAATAAAATACTACTACTAATAATAATAATAGAAATAATAATATAAAAATAGTATAATAAAATACTACTACTAATAATAATAAAAGTAATAATTATAATAAATAATAATATTTAGTTTTTCTATTCAATGTATGAAAAATATTTTGGTGTGTGTATTCTTTAGACTGCAGTGGATGCATAACACCATATTTCCTTCTTAACCACTAAAATACAAAGTTACATAACAGTTCTTCCCCAGTCAGCTGACCCCAAATGTCCTTACCCCCCTGTAACTCTCAGCACTAGACAGGAAGGAGCACACAGTTGTTATTGCAGCCCATATACTGTAGAGCAGTGCTGAGCTCTATAAGGGTTCCCTGTGCAAATCCATCTGTCTCATCTGGTGAATTTTAACAATGTATTAATTTGTCAGTGTGTTACATACAGATCACATCTGTCTCTGGTTGTTTGGGTTTCCTTTCACATTTAAGTGTATGTGGTTTTCAGTGCTCACATGTAATACTCTCATATGTTGGCAGACAAGAGGGGACATGTGCAGGGTGGGAGATAAACCTGATTTATTGTTATATTATGATAACCACTTTTATGCTTTTTTGTGGATTTAATGCTAAAAAAAATAACAGTTTACTTGTCATTATCCTATAACTAAATCCAAGTAATTAACTAAGAATAGTACTTATCCTGTATCTACTTCTTGGGATGTCTTGTAAAACTTATATAGAGAAGCAAATAGCATGTACCCTCCTGCAGCTAGACTAACATGACAATACAATCAGTGTACAGGATATGAATGAAAATACCTATAGAAAACCCACATGTCAGAGGTAGGGAACCTTGGCTCTCCAGCTGTTGCGAAACTACAACTCCCATCATGCCTGGACTGCCAAAGGTTTAGCTTTGGCTGTCCAGACATGATGGGAGTTGTAGTTTTGCAACAGCTGGAGAGCCAAGGTTCCCTACCCCAGCACTATGCGGTGCACCCTCTACCATCATGTTTTGTGTACATGAAGTTTTATTAAGCTAGTCCTTCCTGCGTGCCACTCATTCTATTAAATTATGGCCATAAAATAGCTGTAAAGCTGAGCCGCAAAGAGTAATGTGGGTACATCATGACAACTGTCTGCGAAAGAAGCTGTCAATCCTAACATCACCAAATCATTTGGGTAAATGCCTAATGTCTCTGTATTTTCCTAGTATTTTGGTAAGGTAAGATTTTTTTTATTAATTTATATAGCGCTGACATGTCCCACAGTGTTGATCAGAGATTGTGACCATTCCCATTGGTCCCTATCCACACTGAGGCTGACAATCTACACTCCAGATTTATTAGTATGCCTTTGGCATATGGGAGGAGTAGTTATAAGAGACCAATGTGAGCATGGGAAGAACATGAAACCTCTATGCATGTGTTGTTCTTAGTTGGATCGCAGAGCTGGGAGGCAACAGTGCTAACCACTAGTCACTGTGCTGCAACAGGAGAACATAACAATGAAGCAATCCTTACCTCTCCCCGTGCCCACAATGTGCCATCTGTCAGACTCTGGAGAGAAAATGCCAGTCCCGGATGATGGACAGCCTGATCAGCCAATCAGTGACTATGGCCTATGGCTGTATCCATGTGCTCCAGGACTCCCCAGGGCTGCATCCTACTTTATTAGCCACCGGTATTCAAACGGTGAATGGTCCAACTTGATCGCTTATCTCTACGTGTGAGCAATTTACCAAGCAACAACTTTTGCTCTGACTTTGACAGCTCTCATAGTAAGCCCTAAGCAGGTTATCTGCTTTTAGCTACTCTCCTTCCCAATATTGCTGAGAAAGCATTTGTGCACTTGTGCTCGCTTGCTCCACAGTACTGCGTGTAGGTGGCTGAAATCCATGGATGCTTTTAAATTTTATCGAGAGTTCCTCCTAGTTATGTGGCTCTGCATTTTAGCAAGCAGAATGGGAATTTGAAGGGGATGACCACTTATCATATACAAGTTTGTCTTCAACTGTCAGCAGAAAAACTGTAGCCCCATTGGTCGTTCTTAGGGCCCTATTACATGGGACGATTATCGTGTGAAAAATCGTTATATCGTTCAAATTTAAACGATAATTGTTCTGTGTAATTGCAGGCAACGATCGAAAAATCGTTTGTGTGTCGTTGATTTAGATCTGAACTAGAGATGAACGAACCTTGAGCATGCTCGAGTCCATCCGAACCCGATCAATCGGCATTTGATTAGCGGTGGCTGCTGAAGTTGGATAAAGCCCTAAGGCTATGTGGAAAACATGGATATAGTCATTGGCTGTATCCATGTTTTCCAGACAACCTTAGAGCTTTATCCAAGTTCAGCAGCCACTGCTAATCAAATGCCGAACGTTCGGGTTCGGATGGACTAGAGCATGCTCCAGGTTCGCTCATCTCTATTGTTCACTAATCGTTCAGTGTAATTGCACATTGTTCATTGTTTTGCTGGGATCAGATGGAGTAAACGATCTTAGTAACAATCGCAATAACAACCATCGTTCTGTGTAATATGGTGAACGATTTCAGGTTAACGATAAACAATCTTGTTTGCGATCGTTTATCATTAGTCGTTAATCGTTAAAAATAATAAGTAAGTAATAATACCCTTATCAACATTGGAGTTGGACGAACTTCAAGCATGCTAGAGTATGCCCAAACCTGCATTTGATTATTGTTGGCTGCTGAAGTTGGATGCAGCCCTAAGGCCATAGGCTGTATCCATGTTTTCCAAGCAGCCTTAAGGCCCTATTAAATGGAAAGATTATCGGCCATATTCGGACGATATCGGACGTTAAGGCCAATAATCGTTCCGTGTAATAGAAGGCGACGATCAAGCAACTTGAACTATGTCGGCTGATCGTTGCAGTCATTTGTCTTTCAACATTGTTGAAAGACAAACAACTCATACAGCAACGATCTGCTGCCGTCGCCCCGTGGAATAGGAGCAGTGGCAGCAGACTGCCGCTATATGCTATGATCACCTGGATCACCTTGCGTCCCCTTCCTGGACTCACCCGCTTGCTGCTGCCACGTGCAGCGGCAGCGAGCGGGGAACGAGGAGCGAACGAGCGATGACAGCGCCCTTTTGCTCCTTATAGTCGCCCTGTGGAATAGGGGCTTTAGGGTCCTATTACATGGAGCGATTTTTAACGACTAACGATAGCAAATGAGATTGTTTATCGTTAACCTGAAATCTATCACCATATTACACAGAACAATGGTCGTTAGATACAATTGTTATTGCGATCGTTACTATGATCGTTTTCTCCATCTGACTCCAGCAAAACAATGAACAATGTGCAATTACACTGAACTATCAGTGAAAAAATGCGGAACTTGAGCGAACAAATGTGGAATTACAGCGAGCGATTAGCGATAATTTTAGGTTCAGATCTAAACCAACAATGAACGACATATGAACGATTTTTCGATCGTTGCCTGCAATTACACAGAAGATTGTCTTTTAAATTAGGACGGAATAACGATTTTTCGCACGATAATCGTCCCGTGTAATAGGGCCGAATTTGTGAATGCACAGAGTTTACTCAACTCTTATCAACACATCAAAAACCACTTCTGTAGTAGCATAGGGCATATGCATATCTACAGTCGTAGAATGCATCCATCCATATAGACAAGAGTATATAAATGAATAACCCTACACAAATCTATCCGGTATCATGGCATTCCTCTACATTACTACCTTTAGTCATTTCCTTGCATGCACCACTCTATTTTCTGCTTATTCATTATGGCGACCTACTATATCATTACTATTATAAACTTCTGTCATTTTGTTTAGTTCTTTCTCATATCAAAACAATCTCCTTATATTACCTGCAAACTAAGGTATTTTAAATGATTAGGATTCTCCAGAATATTATATAAAATATGTGGCACTGTATCAAGAAGAAACCTAACATAAATATTTATTGCAGGTAATAACCAGTACAGTGGTACCTCAGTTCTCAAACTGCTTTGAACTCAAACTGTTCAGTTGTCACACAATATTTTCAAGGAAAGTTTGCTTCAGGACTCAACCCTTGCTCGGTTCTCAAACACTTTTTCGGCACCCAGTCTTGAAGTACAGTAATACCGCAATGTTTGAAAGCATCTGGAACTGAACTGTTCAGTATTTGAACAAAAATTTACCATGAACTTTGCTGCTGGAGTGCATATACAGTACAGTAGTAGTACAGTCAGTGCACCACCATCTCCCATCCTGTACTGTATAAGACTGCTGGAGTGCATATACAGTACAGTAGTAGTACAGTCAGTGCACCACCATCTCCCATCCTGTACTGTATAAGACTGCTGGAGTGCATATACAGTACAGTATTAGTACAGTCAGTGCACCACCATCTCCCACCCTGTACAGTACTGTATAAGACTGCTGGAGTGCATATACAGTACAGTATTAGTACAGTCAGTGCACCACCATCTCCTATCCTGTACAGTACTGTATAAGACTGCTAGAGTGCATATACAGTACAGTAGTAGTACAGTCAGTGCACCACCATCTCCCATCCTGTACTGTATAAGACTGCTGGAGTGCATATACAGTACAGTAGTAGTACAGTCAGGGCACCACCATCTCCCATCCTGTACTGTATAAGACTGCTGGAGTGCATATACAGTACAGTAGTAGTACAGTCAGTGCACCGCCATCTCCCATCCTGTACTGTATAAGACTGCTGGAGTGCATATACAGCACAGTAGTAGTACAGTCAGTGCACCACCATCTCCCATCCTGTACTGTATAAGACTGCTAGAGTGCTTATACAGTACAGCAGTAGTACAGTCAGTGCACCACCATCTCCCATCCTGTACTGTATAAGACTGCTGGAGTGCATATACAGTACAGTATTAGTACAGTCAGTGCACCACCATCTCCCCTCCTGTACAGTACTGTATAAGATTGCTGGAGTGCATATACAGTACAGTAGTAGTACAGTCAGTGCACCACCATCTCCCATCCTGTACTGTATAAGACTGCTGGAGTGCATATACAGTACAGTATTAGTACAGTCAGTGCACCACCATCTCCCACCCTGTACAGTACTGTATAAGACTGCTGGAGTGCATATACAGTACAGTATTAGTACAGTCAGTGCACCACCATCTCCCCTCCTGTACAGTACTGTATAAGATTGCTGGAGTGCATATACAGTACAGTAGTAGTACAGTCAGTGCACCACCATCTCCCATCCTGTGCAGTATAAGACTGCTGGAGTGGATATACAGTACAGTAGTAGTACAGTCAGTGCACCGCCATCTCCCATCCTGTACTGTATAAGACTGCTGGAGTGCATATACAGTACAGTAGTAGTACAGGCAGTGCACCACCATCTCCCATCCTGTACAGTACTGTATAAGACTGCTGGAGTACATATACAGTACAGTAGTAGCACAGTCAGTGCACCACCATTTCCCACCCTGTACAGTACTGTATAAGACTGCTGGAGTGCATATACAGTACAGTAGTAGTACAGTCAGTGCACCACCATATCCCATCCTGTACTGTATAAGACTGCTGGAGTGCATATACAGTAGAGCAGTAGTACAGTCAGTGCACTACAATCTCCCATCGGTTACAGTGCTGGGATGAGGGGGACTCTATATACTCTAAGGATGAGGGAGGAGTTAGTGACTACTGTACTATAATTGCTGTTTTTTTATGTTTCTTGTTTATAATGTACTGTACAGTATATAGTGCTGCTCTGTAATGTCCTGTACAGTATATAGTGCTGCTCTGTAATGTACTGTACAGTATAGTGCTGCTCTGTAATGTCCTGTACAGTATATAGTGCTGCTCTGTAATGTACTGTACAGTATAGTGCTGCTCTGTAATGTCCTGTACAGTATATAGTGCTGCTCTGTAATGTCCTGTACAGTATATAGTGCTGTTCTGTAATGTAATGTACTGTACAGTATAGTGCTGCTCTGTAATGTACTGTACAGTATATAGTGCTGCTCTGTAATGTACTGTACAGTATATAGTGCTGTTCTGTAATGTAATGTACCGTACAGTATAGTGCTGCTCTGTAATGTACTGTACAGTATATAGTGCTGCTCTGTAATGTCCTGTACAGTATATAGTGCTGTTCTGTAATGTACTGTACAGTATAGTGCTGCTCTGTAATGTACTGTACAGTATATAGTGCTGCTCTGTAATGTACTGTACAGTATATAGTGCTGCGCTGTAATGTACTGTACAGTATAGTGCTGCTCTGTAATGTACTGTACAGTATATAGTGCTGCTCTGTAATGTAATGTACTGTACAGTATATAGTGCTGTTCTGTAATGTAATGTACCGTACAGTATAGTGCTGCTCTGTAATGTACTGTACAGTATATAGTGCTGCTCTGTAATGTACTGTACAGTATATAGTGCTGCTCTGTAATGTAATGTACTGTACAGTATAGTGCTGCTCTGTAATGTCCTGTACAGTATATAGTGCTGCTCTGTAATGTACTGTACAGTATATAGTGCTGCTCTGTAATGTAATGTCCTGTACAGTATATAGTGCTGCTCTGTAATGTCCTGTACAGTATATAGTGCTGTTCTGTAATGTAATGTACCGTACAGTATAGTGCTGCTATGTAATGTCCTGTACAGTATATAGTGCTGCTCTGTAATGTCCTGTACAGTATATAGTGCTGCTCTGTAATATACTGTTCAGTAAATAGTGCTGTTCTATAATGTCCTGAACAGTATATAGTGCTGCTCTGTACTGCAGTGAATAAACTGGGCACTATACAATGTAATATATGAGTATTGTAGGTAATTATTGGTGGGTGCTGGAACCAATTAAACACATTTACATAATATCCAATGGGAAGACACTGCTCGGTTCTCAAACTGTCTTCCTGAACCAATTAAGTTTGAGAACAGGGGTACCACGGTACTATGATGAGTATGGTCTGGCAGAGTAAATGTCAGACTGTTGTCCCCCACTAGGATTGCTATAGCCTTGTGTATGCAGCAGCGTTGGGTCCACAGAGGCTGTATGCTCTCCTCTCGCTCCGTGCTGCAGAGCCAGAAGCACTCTTGTCACTGTACAGTGCACTATACTCTTCTAGGGAAGAAATGCTTCATGTTATGGCATCTTATGGAGCCATGGCGGTATAATTACTGTGTAAGGCTAGCCTCCAGTAGTGTGATCAGCTAGTGAATGTTCCCTGTTTCATATGGAGTACATAGAAGCAAATAGGGATGGTCCGAACCCGCCGAGGTTCGGGTTCGGCTGAACTTGAACGCTCGTCATCGGATTACCGCTGTCTGCCCGCTCCGTGCAGCGGGCGGATACAGCGGGAGGACCGCCTGGAAAACTGGGATACAGCCTATGGCTATGGCTGTATCCCAGTATTCCAGACGTTCCTCCCGCTGGATCCGCCCGCTGCACGGAGCGGGCAGACAGCGGTAATCATTGCGGATGGTGTGGGTTCGTACGAACTCCGTACGAACTCGGTTCGGACCATCCCTAGAAGCAATTCTGGACTTTCTTATAGACCCTAGCATATTATTTGTGCCCAGCTGTAGCTTGTCTTACTTTTATTTGCAGCAAAGGTTGTATTTATTGCCGTAGCCCTGAACCCAACTAAGCTGGCCATAGGTTAGGACAATATGGAACCAGCTACGGCATGTTATGTGTTTAGTAACGGCAGATATGATCTAGCTTCTGCAATATGACTGTGTTTTCTATGCTGTTTATAGCATAGGCCATAAAATGCTGGATGTCTTTGCAGCAGGTTTTGCAGGATTTCTTTCATACTTTGACTGGACTTTGAAAATTTTTTATGACAACCTGGATTGTAACTAAATGGCCTTATTCTTCTATCCAAAGGCTGCTTGTAGTGAGGTTTTTGCTGTTAGGTTCTTGTTTACAGCTTGAACACATCCCATTAGGGCGATTCCACAAGCATAAGAATTTTTACAGATTTTACAGCAATGCTACATGTTATGCCACTGTTTATGTTATGTGTTTAACCAATCCTTGAGCTAGGTACCTCACACTGTCTCCCCTTATCATACTTGTAGGTCTTCCAGAAAGTTCCTTGCCTACCCCACAGCCCTTTAGCACTATATATTCTGAGGTAAACTAGTTTAAGGGGGCTTTGTTAGTGTGTTCCTAAGAGATAGTACCCAAGTGCAATGTTCGTGTTGCAGCCTATGCCAGGTCCTGGCCTGGAGGCCAGGACCCATTTGTGGGTTTCTTCACTGAATCAGAATGTGCATGCAGCTCTGTATTTCTTCCCACACACCTCTATCCTCTAGTCATATCCAGCTAGAGGACTAAGAGGGGAAACTATCTCCAAGAGGGCCAAAACTCGTCTACACCTGTGCTGACCATGTTCTCTAAGTATCCCAAATCCAGGGTCATTTTACAGGCTTTCTTTGCAACATATAAGACTGCCAAAGGGGTGCTTGGTGCCTCTACTATACATCCGTATAGCATCAATTTAATTTTTTTGTCAAATCTGGCAGAAAACCCCCCAAAACAAAACATTTCAGTTGTTCGTTGTTAGTGAGGTAAAGTTGGAGTTCAATTTTCATAGAGGTGACTATAAGCTACAAAGTCCTTTCCAGCCTGTAGAAATATATGATTTAGAGACATTATTGAAGAGGTGTTTCCATCTCAAGTCATTATTTCTTATCCATAAGATGGGGGGGGGGGGGGGGTAATAAGCTTATGAATGGGGATTCCGCTCCAGTCATTCTCTCTGGGACATTTCCAGTTCCAGAGCTTTACCTTACAAAGCTTTCTTTTGCTTCCTATAAAAAAAAAAAAAAAGATTGATTTTTTAAAAAGAAAAATGGACACTTTCACAGGATGCAAGTACTCATTTTGTACTTGTTTTAAAACAATACAGAGTTTAGGAGGCAAATAATAGATTGAGTAATATTTTTAATTTTGCTTGGACTTCCACCACAGATGAGGCCCGGCATACTTTGGTCTATGTGTTGGGGTCCAGATATCATTTTGGTGTGTTAGGTGGGGCTTCAATGGAACATGTTTATTATGCCTTGTTCTACTAAACTCTGTATTAAAACTATAAGAAATATGGGAAATATGTCTCTACAAATGGCAACTGAAAGCTCCTGTGTGGCAGTGTACAGAGGCTGTATGGCTCCTGCTGCGCAGGCTCCGCACACAGGGCTCATCTGTGTGGATGAGGCACTGAGCAGGGTAATCATTTTGTCAGTATGGTGGATCTCATAAATATCAGATTTCTGTAAAATAGAAGGACAGGTAAGCCCCTTCTAAATGGAATGATGTATTTTGGGTGGGGTCACCATTTAAAGTATTTTCTAAGCTTGCTTTTAAGGAAGTTCTTTCATGGTAGGACAAGCAGTGATATGCTCCTATTTCTGGATTGTTGGTACTAGTCAATACATTGTAGGTCAAAAGTTACTTGTTATTTCTAGCTTGTGGGTATATTCATTCTACCTTATCAGAGGTGTAGCACGGCTTCCCTTTACAAAGCTTGCAGGTGTAGCCCTGACTTCCTGGGTGAGTGTATCTACTTATCTAATCTTTATTCACTTCTGAGGTATAAAGCACTGGTGTAGGAGGGAGTGTGCTGTAATACTCTCAGGGTTCTGGCCGGACTTGTGGAGACCATGAAAATTATTCCTGATGGATCTGATGCTCACGACTGCTTCTCAGACAGCAGGGTATGTTTCATGGGGCTTATTTAGACAGGATTTTACGTTATATTTTAATGGCAGAGCGTTCGCTATAGACATCGTCAGTGCTGTGTTCCTAGGAGGGGATTTTATGTAATAGTAAGACTCATTACAGTATATGACTGTAGGGATTATTTTAGGGATTCCAAACAAAAACTACTTGTGGCCTTTTTGGCTCTCACAAACTAAACAATTCCAGTATTGCTTGCGATGTTGCATGCACTTACTCTATCTTTTCTTAATGGGGTATTCCTCTCAAACATAACTTTTCATATGTTGCTGCCCATGGTGAGACTAACAATTCCTTCCATACTTGTTATTATCTATTCAGTCTCCTTCTCCCAGTTCTGAGCTGCTGCTTTTTGGTGAAAACACAAAAATCTATGTGTGAGCTCTTCTCTCTGTCTCCCCATCCTCCCCCTCCCTTCTGAGACAGCTGATGTAAACAAGTCCCTAACCGGCTGTATCTGCAACATTGTTGCTTCTTTGTAACGCTTGGAGGGTTAATGTTCATCAGCAACTTGACCTCAGGATAACGCTCCCAGCATTACAAAGAAGCTACAGTGTTGCAGATACAGCCAGTTGGGGCTTATTTAAATTAACTGTCTCAGAAGGGAGGAAGGAGAGACAGAGAGAAAGGCTTACACACAGATTGTTGTGTCTTCAGCAGACAGCAGCAGCTCAGAACTGGTTGAAGGAGATGGAAACAATAATAATAATAATCGGTATGGAAGGAATTGTTACACTCACCATGGGCAGCAACATATCAAAATTAAAATTTGAGGGGAATACCCCTTTAATTTTTTATGTCAGCTAGCGCTTTAGGGAACAACCTGAAATCATTCAGCATAGTACACGCAATGATAGTTGTAATATATCGTAATTAATATTATTTGTTAGCATCAATAATGGGACGCTTTCTCCTAATATGCATGAGTGGAAAACATATGAATAGGAAGTACAATAAGCGTCTTTTTATTATAATGTTTTCTATTACTAAGGTGTGGAGAGCAAACAATTATTAAACACAGAATGTGCCTCAGCTTTAAGCAAATATAATTTGCTCAGATACCATTGTAAGCTTGATCAGGCCTGTATGCTCTTCTCATCGCCCTCGGGTATTTTGCAGTTCTGTCTTTGTTACCCATTTGAACAATGTGCATTGATATTTCCAGTTTGTTAAAAATCTTTAAAAAAGGGATCTTCACTTTCCAGATTCCGTCTAGGTTCCCACTACCGCCTTCACGCTTAGGTCCTAAAAATAACATAGGGTGTATGTTCTAGGAAACATATGTAAATGTTATAAGGATATCTCCACCTGATCATAAGCTAGTTAGTCCTCATCACTGAAACTAGAAGGGATATCCTCCAATTGTGTCCAGTATGAATTACTTAGATTACTGCCAATTGCTGCTTCTAAGCTTTGTACAGTCTATAAAGGGGAAACCCACTGTCCCCTATGTACACCAGCTTCTTTTTCAGTGATGCAAAGGGGGGAATGAGATCTTTGGACACAGAGTCTGTGGACTTTTTGAACTTTTTACTGACAGTCTCTGTGCAACAATACAGGCAACAATTTCTCAGGTGACACAAGCTGCCTGTGAGGTACAAGATATGGTGACAGTTCCCTTTAGCTATTGCATTTTGAGTAGATTTATTGGAATACAGTCTCTGAATGCTTTTGGAACACTTAAACGGGTATTCTATCTGAGAAAATTATCCCCTATTCACAGAAGGATGGGGGTAACTAGCTGACAGGGCGGCCCACCATGGGGCACTCAGCAGCTCCAACCATTCTCTGTGGGAGCCATGGAAACATTTCCCACCCGTTAGCGTCGCACACACACAGAATGAATGTAAATAGGGAAAAAATTTATTTTATGGAAATACCCCTTTAAGTGTTGCAGGTGTAGGTTATAGCTTAGTGTTGCTAGTGGAGATGTTGCTTGGCAGTCCAGATGACTCGGAATCTGCTGTAGATGATTCCCACAGATTTGGCAAACTGAGGTGTAGTAAACTGAAATATACGTTACTCATGGCTGAGGTTACGGCACATTCCCATCTGAAGGGTGTACACAGAAAAGGCAGTTGTGTTGTGTAAGTACTAACTCCGACTTATGCCAACAAAAAATAGGTAAAGCAAAAGAATTTTTACCTCTGTTAACTAGAGACTTCTCCTTGTCTGGGATAGAAACAGGTGCTTGGGTAGAACTTTTCTGTCAGCGAGGACTGCAGGCACTCTTGGGCAAAACCTCCTAACTCCATTGTACACTACCTAGATCTTTCCTTAAAGAGAATGTACCATCTGGTACACACTCTTTAAAATCACACATTAATCGAACAGCGCCGGCACGGGGAAGCCGGTGCAGCGGTCCTTTTTTTGAACTGCGGCCCGGTTCCCGCCTACGGCTGGGAGGTGGTTACTGGGTTACTGGGCTGGGGGTGATGCACTGGAGGTGGGCCGGCCTGCCCTCAGTGGGAGAAAACCCCCGCCCCTCCATGACGAGGCTCTATTGATTCTAAAACTAGAGAGAGAGAGAGAGAGAGTGTGTCACGTGACCAGACCTTCACTGTGTGGCAAATATATCAATGTAAATCCTCGCACTAACAATACACCTCAGTGTATGCTGTTCAGCAATGTTACAAGTAACACAGAAGTACATACAAGAAATATACAATACCCAAACCCAGTTTAAGAGGCTTAGCAAGGTATTCCTCAGCCACATTACAACTCTAGGCTGGGATATGGGTACCTTGACATGGCACATTAATGAGAATTCTTTTTATTATGTTATAAGTGGAATAAGTTAAAAAAAAATATGCACACATATATATATTATTTCTTAGTTTACATTTTAAGATTTTATTTTAAACTTTAACGAATTTTAGATTTTTTGAGATGTTTAACATACTGTTTGTTTTATTTATAGAGTACGTCACCTTCACTTAGCCTGTCAAGTAGCTACACCCCACGGCTGTGTCCTCTGTCGTTTGGAGAAGGTGTGGAGTTGGATCCATTGCCACCCAAGGAGATAAGGTAACAAAGAGCATCATGACGTTTTCCATTGCACATAATGGAAACAACAATGAATCCTGACAGGCACATGGAGGATTAGTAAGGCCTCATCTACACATTTTATCGTCCAATTTTCTGTTTCTAATTTATGGACATCAAAAATAACCCATTGTATTCTATGAGGTTGTCCACACATCCGTTCTGAAAATGGGCCTGTGCATGGCAATGAGCCCTTAGCGCAAAAAATTTAGGACCTGCATTTATAGGCCATAGACTTTATTCCTAAACAGTAATGTGTCCCCCAACATAATAATTGTATCCCACTTAGTTCCCCCCCCCCACACACACAGTTGGGGTGCTCCCTTAGTACCCCTACACAGTAATGATGTCTCATTTGTGCCCCTCACTCAATAATTATGCCCTTTAGTGCCCACACAGTGGATTGCGGCCATTTATAAAAATAGCACCCTTTAAAATAATAAAAGTAACACCTACCTAGGCACAGTGAATGGAACAGCTTCTCCTGCAGGCCTCTTCTAGTATGTGCAATTGGCAGCTGTAACTAGGCTTGGTGACATGACTGCATCACAGCATCCTCTACTGGTGTCTTGTCCTGACATCTTGTTGGCTACAGGTTAGTTTAATGGGGTTGTGTTTTTCTCCATAACTGGAGGTAGTGTAGAAACCTATACTCACTTCTCTTAGTTCCCCACAACTACCACATTGAAGCTCCTGTTCCGTGCTGGTCACTGTTATGTGACAACCCCACAGAAATTGCTCCTCTGAGTGACCACAGGAGGTAACTGCCTCGGTCAGTGTGGGAAAATTCCTATAGGATTGGTATGTCACAGGAACCAGAGTTGGAATGAGGGCATCCGAGCAGCAGGTGTGAAGACCAGGAGAGGTGAGTATTGTTTTTTTTGTTTTTTTAACCTAAGCGACCCCAGGGGGTCCCTGCATCACTATAAGATTCAGTATGGGTCCTGCCTGTAATCCAAGGCTACTTTACTTTAGATAACATTTAAAGGGGAACTCCAGGTAGAGGTAAAAAATAAATAAACTAGCTGCCGAAGCATATAGCATTGCTTTCCTGTCTAACCCAGTTTTGAAACTATCAAAAATCCATTTGCTTTAGGGGTCTTTGTTCTGTATTGTGTGGCTGTACACCGTACTACAGGTTTCAGAATGCAATGCTTTGCCTCAGCTGTTCATCACAGTCCTCCACCCTGCCCATTCCCCTCTTAAATCTGTTGCCGAACATCTAGGCTGTGTTCACACATTGAAGTTTCATTGTGTTACTGAATAAGTTTCAGTACTTATCATTTCATTGTGTTCCCACCCACACAGCACACTGTTACTATCTGTAACGCCGATATTGGAATAAATTAATTTTTTTTTTCTTTTCATCTCCATGCACATATTATGATTAAGTATCTTATATCTTTTAGGTTTAGTCCCACAATAGGAACTTTATCCGATATTATCTTACATGGGATATACTGTTTATCCCTTGTTTTTTGTCCAGGTGAGACTGTCAGCGCTGGCTCTGATACTCGGTGCCGTTTAACATCATGTAATTGTGTTACTGCATCATTTTTGTGAAGACGCTGCAGTACTGCAATAAAACTCCAACATGTGTAAACACAGCCCTAATTTAACAGCAAACTTCTGCACAATCAGTGAAGTTGCAGCAGCTGCTTCTGGACGGTCAGAGATGGTGAATCACTCAGGGGATTGGTGGATCCAGCCAAGCCTCCTGTGACATCACGCCCTGCCCCCTGTCTGCATCATCAGCCTGTGCTCAGCAAACACACACAATGTGAGACAGAGGCATGAAAGATTTGTCTCCTAAAGGGGGATAGCAGAAGGAGCAGGAGACAATGTGAATTGGCATAAAGGCCAGTTTTCTTCACTTCCTGGATGTCAATCAGCTACCAGTGTGGCAGAACTGCATGGATATGGCAATACATTATATAGACACATCTATATAACTTTTAACCCCTTAACGACACATGGTGTATATTTATGCCCTGTGGTCACCTCGGGGACTTCAGAGGGGGCCGCGTGGCGACCTCGTTCTGAACCGCCGCGGTGCGGCATGTAGCCTGGGACCGCGGCTATTGGCGGGCACGGTCCAATCGCTGTGCCCACTACTCAGCATTTTAAAATGCTTGCTGTCCCACTCCCTGGGCTGGATCGCCAATCCACGCATCTGGTACCTGCCGGGGTCTGCGCCATAATGGTGCTGATCCCGGCTCAGCACTCGATTTCTTTATGCTGTAGCATCTCATTGATCTATGTTGTATAACTATACAGCATAGATCTCAATGAGAGATCAGTGTGCATATACTAAAAGTCCCCCAGGGGAGCTTCTAGTATATGTGTTCAAAAAAGAAAAAAGTGTTATTAATTAAAAAAAAAAACCTCCCCTAATAAAAGTTTGAATCACCCCCCTTTCCCCATGTTATAAATAAAAATAAAAAAATAAAAAAATAAACATGTTTGGTATTACCACGTGCGTAATCACCCCAAATATTAATTTATCACATTCCTGATCTCGCACGGTAAACGGTGTAAGCGCAAAAAAAATTCCGAAGTGCAAAATTGCGCATTTTTGGTTGCATCAAATCCAGAAAAATTGTAATAAAAAGCGATCAAAAAGACGCATATGCGCAATTAAGGTATCGATAGAAAGAACACATCCTGGCGCAAAAAATTACACATCAGACAGCCCCATAGACCAAAGGATAAAAGCGGTATAAGCCTGGGAATAGAGCGATTTTAAGGAACATATATTTGTTAACAATGGTTTGAATTTTTTACAGGCCATCAGATAAAAGAAAAGTTATACATGTTATATATCGTTGTAATCGTAACGACTTGAGGAACATATATAACAAGCGGTAAACGGCGTAAAAACCCCTCAAATGTGTTTTTTTTTTTTTTACAATTTCACCACACTTTGAATTTATTTTGGTTTTGCAGTATACTTTATGAAAAAATTCAGCCTGTCATTGCAAAGTACAATTAGTGGCACAAAAAAATAAGGGCTCATGTGGGTTTCTAGGTGAAAAAATGCAAGTGCTATGGCCTTTTAAGCACAAGGAGGGAAAAAACGGAAATAAAAAATGTAAATTGGCTCTGTCCTTAAGGGGTTGATGTACTTTTAATAGAAAAACAGTTTTCCTTATGTGGAGTTCCCCTTTAATCTGCCATGCATTGTTACTTAACCTGTACTGACCTGTAATAGAGAAGCTGGGCAGTACAGCAACTGCTTTTGAAACACCTACCCAGCAATAATGTATTCAGACTACAGGCAGCCATTGTACATTTATGATAGCCTTAGGCGCCTCTGCTGTAAATATTATTCAAATAATTATGAATAAATATGACTAATGTAAAAAATGCAAAACAAAGTGACAGCTTCTTCTTAAATATATGACAGGGTTGGTAGTATTTTGGCAGCACATGTGTTTTCCTGTACACAGTAGGCCTCTCTGTTTTTCCTGTGGATATGCACATTCACAACCTTGGGTCTTACAACAACATGAAGCCAGGTTCAGTATTATACTGTGGTATTTAAAGACTGAATAACTCAGGTGAACAAATATTTTAGATGCAGATGTGGACGTTAGACAAACAGTTGATGGAGTTAATATTTAGCCAAGTGCACTTCCTCCTACATCACGTCTGAGCCCTTTGTATTGGTGTAGCAGCATTTGCTTCACCGATCTGACATTTTCTGGCATTTAGATATGTTGTTCCTCTTGTGTGTAAAGCAATATTTTATAATAGAGAAGGATTTAGAGTTAAAATTAATTCATAATATCAGGGCTACTGTTTTGGTTACAAGGTTCATTCAGCCTTATTTAATTGATTCCCTGCCCTCAAGATAGGCCATCAATATTAATTTAACAGATCAAGACTAGAGATGAGCGAACCTTGAGCATGCTCGAGTCCATCTGAACCCGACCGTTCGGCATTTGATTAGTGGTGGCTGCTGAAGTTGGATAAAGCCCTAAGGCTATGTGGAAAACATGGATATAGTCATTGGCTGTATCCATGTTTTCCAGACAACCTTAGAGCTTTATCCAACTTCAGCAGCCACCGCTAATCAAATGGCGAACGATCAGGTTTGGATGGACTCGAGCATGCTCGAGGTTCGCTCATCTCTAATCAAGACTAATCGTCCACGATTTGGTTAACGCTGCTAGAGCCTGCATATCGGCCGTGTGGCAGTGCCCAGACTTAACTTCCATTGCCAGAAGGCTGCAGAAAGCCAAAGACATCAGGCACATGGAAGACCTCACAGCCCAGCTATATGACTGTTCTTCCTGCTTTTTTTGAACCTGATATTATTGGGACCAATTCCTAGACACTGTTGAATACAAGACTCTCCTAGCTCAAACATCCTAACCCTCCGCCTTACCCCCTTTCATTCTCCTTCTCCATTTTTTCCCTCTTTTTTCTCCTTTTCTTCTCAGTCTCTTCCCCCTCTTGATACCTCTGTGGCCCAAATTTCTTTTCTTTATTAAAAGGTGTCAGACTCCCAGTATCACCCCTCATCAACCATTTGAAAGGGCCATGGTACATTTCGCTTTAAGTGGGGGACACTTGTCAAAGTAACATCCTCATGCATGCCTGGACCCAAATGCCAGGAGCCAAGAAACATACATGCATGTGTGGTACTCGACTGGTGACATACTAAGATGTTACTGGTGACGCCACTTCTGTGGTAGTTGGTCGGTTTTGTTGTACAGCTCAGCCAGAGATAGGATAGAAAGAAAGAGCATCTCCCATAGGTTAACAAAAGCACATAGTACACAATAAAACAGTAGCCCTTTGTTGGCTTCAGCTGTGCAATACATAAGAGCTTACATATAAAATACTGACATCTTGTGGTGAAACCATAAAATACCTTCATCACCACTTAACCTTGAGTAAGGGGCTTTTGTGACAGGTGTAAAAAACACTAAACACCTGTGGTGGGAAACCACACATGGCGTGTTCTCATTCTGCAAACAGTTCTAAAACTGGTGTAAGGTTCTAAATGGTGAAGCTATTAAGTTAGGGTATTTGAAAATGTTTTTTTAGGTATGTTTTTTTTTCCTGGTATGGTTTATTTTCTAAAAAGTTGTCAAGGTATTAAGCACGGACCAAAGAACCATGTAAGTTACGTATACAAATAATGCTGAATATGAGTTAATTTTGACTAGTGCATTCTGTGAACTTGGCTGTAATTGGTTATTTATTACTAATATTGGGCTCTCTCTTGGTTTTAGGTATACATCTTCCGTTAAATATGACTCTGACAGGCATTTCATTGACAATATATACATGCCGGTAGGACTAGGAGTCTCTTCATGTAGTCAGACTGTGATCTGCATTCCTAACTGCACATGGCGCAACTACAGAGCTGAAGTTCACTTTGAACCGAAGAACAAGCCTCAGAGATACATGAGCACCACAATTGTCTATCCAAAGCACACGAAAACAGTGTATACCACCACTTTGGATTACAACTGCAAGAAATGTATGAGGCGCTTCCTCTCCAGTGTAGAGCTTGAGTCGGCTGAACATGTGGGCAATGAATGCTTTATGGATGAATATTAATTGCTGGTATACCGACCTCTCCGCCTTACAAAACTACAAAGACTTCAAACTGGCAAAACCTACAGAAACGCTCAAAGATGATAAAGTATATTTTAAAGTGTTTCACCCAGAAAATACATACTTAGTCTGAAATCTGATAGACCTACAAGATCTGAAGCCTAATTTAGGTAACTGTGCATTCCGCAGAATGACTGCTGATATATATATATATATATATATATATATATATATATATATATTTTTTTTTTTTTTTTTTTTTTTTTTTTTTGGTTCTTACCCATACTAATAACACTGAATGCTTGGGACATTTATATGACTGTGAACATAGAAACTATACTCTGATCTCCAAAAGCAAAGGGTATTAAGCAAAGCATAAACCTTATATTCCATTTTATCTGCCCATGTAAATGTATTTGACACTACCATAAAAAGAAATATTGTAAAAAATTATCTTTATTGCCCAATGCCACACCTATTTTTGTCAAGACATGAACAAGACATCTAGGTCTCGGCCAATGAAAAAAATTATATTATCTCCATAAAATATATAAATGACCAAGAAGCATATAATTGGTTCATATATGCAATGTGTGATGGTAAAATCTGAAAAGTTTGTTTTAAATACACATGATATATCCAAACCCTTAGGGGCAACTGGCATGGATCTTTATTTTGGTGAGCATTTCTATTTGGTTACTTGGTATCCTGTTTAATTTCACATCCCTTCCCTTTGCATAAATAATAAAGCTCTTAAATGGGCAAAAATGACGTTTATTCTTCATCTATGTATCATTTATACCAGTGTTAATGGAAAACAGAAATGACGGTAAGTGTACAAGGTGAATGGGACGAGGATTTTTTTTGTTCTTTTGAAGAATGATCCAAGTGGTCCTTTTGCCACAATAGCTTAAAGGGGAACGATGAGCAAGTTAGACGAATCTAACCTGCTCATAGCCCCCTATAGCACCAGGGACGCTGAGGAGGAAGGTATACGCAGGGCAGGACCGGCACAGAGGAGAAAGGTAAGAGACATCTTCCGGTGCTATAGGGGGCTCTCAGCCCCTAGTTCCCCATAAAAGGAAATATAAATTTAGTTATATATGTAAGGTTATACGTGCTTTTAACGCTTTCCACCATACATATATAACTTTATATAGTAGCATAAGGCAAGAGTATATTTAATATGATCAGAAAACCTCTAGTGTCAAATTGTAGCTGGCACAAAGCTTAAGATATTCAGATTTGTTAATTACTGTAACATCCTGTAGTAAATTATAGGGATAAATTGGGAACAAGGGACTCATTAGAGTAATGTGTAATCTGTTGCTGAGGGACGATGGGGCCGAGAAGATTGAGATACATAAGAATCTTTCTGGATATGAATTAACATCAGGGAATTTGCATACAACTATTACATGTTCATACAAACAGATTGTATTAATTCAGAGAAATACTTCCTTTAACTAGAGATAGAGAATGGGTTTGGACTAACAATTGTGTTCACTGTGTTATTCAGTAAAGGGCACAGACAGGATAAATCCTTAGCAATATTAACCTGAGCTCGGGAGAGACGGGAACGGTGGTGATCTAGGATTAATTTCATATCCTCCTCATTTAAATAAACATTTATGTACAGTTCTTCAATGGGTGAATGATAAATCATACTGATTAATGTGATATAACAAAACAGGAAAAATGCTAAGGGTGCTAAAAAGTTTATGAGTGAGAATGTTTCTGGAATCAATTCAACGGACAATATGAGAGTGCATAACAACCTACATGGGATTATTCTGATTAGATCTGTTATTTTGTGGTATCATTTACTTTACTTAAAGTGAATGTACCATCAGGTACATTCCCTTTAAGTTTTGCCCATGGATAGAATGACGCTGGTGCTGCGGTCCTTTTTTTGAACCGCGGCCTGGTACCCGTGTACGGCACCGTTCTATTCCTGGGCACCGGCCTGGGGGTGAAGCAGTGGAGATGGCCGGCCTGCCCCCAGTGG
The DNA here is from genome assembly GCF_027789765.1 of Dendropsophus ebraccatus. NCBI lineage: Eukaryota > Metazoa > Chordata > Amphibia > Anura > Hylidae > Dendropsophus > Dendropsophus ebraccatus. The sequence goes on from NC_091458.1 coordinate 127,730,739, forward strand.
GAGGAAACCCCCACCCACTCCATTGGTTCTAATGGATATTATTGATTCTAATGAAGCCCCATCTTAGAAGGCCAGGGGTAAACGAAGTCTTGTGGACTACAGCTGTAATATGATTAACCTCTTAGCAACCCATGACATATCTGATACGTCATGGTGCCGCGGGGGGTATTCAGAGCTGGGTCCCACCGGGATACCGCTCTGAACGGCGCTGATCCCGGCTGACATGTGCAGCCGGGCAGTGCCTCTATTAGCCAGCGGGGGTCCCGTTGCCGAGCCGGCTAATTAAGCCTCTAAGTGCAGCCGTCAAACCTGACAGCTGCACTTAGATGCTGTGCTCTCCCTGTCCCTGGGTCTAGTGGGATGGATCTCCCCCCCCCCCCCGCGATGCGATCGAGGCCATACCAATCTATGACCGATCTGATCGATCTTTGCTGTGTATATACACAGCATTGATCTCTATGAGAGATCAGTGCTGTTTATATACAAGTCCCCCAGGGGGACTTCTAGTTACAGTAAAAATAAAAGTAAAAATGTTTTTTTTATTAATAAAAAATCCCATCCCCTAATAAAAGTCCAAATCACCCCCCCTTTTCCCATTTTATAAATATAAATAAATAAACAAATAAACATGTTTAGTATCGCCACGCACGTAATCAACCGAACTATTAATTAATCACATTCCTGATCTCGCACGGTAAACGGCGTAAGCGAAAAAAAATTCCAAAGTGCAAAATTGCGCATTTTTGGTCACATCAAATCCAGAAAAAATGTAATAAAAAGTGATCAAAAAGTCGCATATGCGCAATCAAGACACCGATAGACATGGCGCAAGACATGGCGCAAAAAATGACACCTCACACAGCCCCATAGACCAAAGGATAAAAGCGCTATAAGCCTGGGAATGGAGCGGTTTTAAGGAACATATATTTGTTAACAATGGTTTGAAATTTTTACAAGACATCAGATACAAGAAAATTTATACATGTTACATATCGTTGTAATCGTAACGACTTGAGGAACATGCATAACAAGTCAGTTTTACCATAGGACGAACGGCGTAAATGCAAAACTCTCCGAAATCAAAACAAATTCCTTTTTTTTTTCAATTTGACAGCGCAAATGATTTTTTTTCCAGTTTCGCAGCATATGTTATGGAAAAATAATGCCGGTCATTGCAAAGTACAATTGGTTTCGCAAACAATAAGGGCTCATGTGGGTCTCTAGGTGAAAAAATGCAAGCGCTATGGCCTTTTAAACAAAGTGGAAAAAGCAAAAGTGCAAAAAACGAAAATTGGCTTTGACCTTAAGGGGTTAAAATCAATCAAAAGCACCACAAAACACTGTAGCTCAGGTCTGAATTATTAAATTTAGCTCTTAATAAACTAAAGAAAAGTGAAACTGTATCTTAAAGGAGTTGTCTGGGATAAATGTTTAATTAGCCAGGCAGCTGGGGCTACGGGGACATAACAGTAATGTATACTTACCTGTCCTGCTCCGCCGCAGCTACGTTTTGACAACATGCGCTGATGTGCCATTCCTACAGGAAATGGCCGGTCAGCATAGAGTTTACATGTTCCTATGTATGGGGAGGATGGCCAGATGATCGTTTGTCCATCAGTTATTGAAGATGTATGTGGGCCTTTAGAGCAGCATGTTCAGACAATATGGCTGCCTCCATGTAAAGAATACCCCAAAACAAAGAGAAAAAAATAAGGTACTTACAAGGTCAGCGCTGTCCACAAAATACCCAGAAACCACCAATATAGTGGTAAACAAAGTAAAACTAAACAAAATGTATTACTTATTATTAATTGTTAATACGCTTATATTATCTTTACATGCACATGGTCATTTTTGCACTCTTTACAGTATATTTTTAGTTTTTGCCCTCTGTATACAGGTATATTTTTAGTTTTCTACTCAAGGCATAGGGAACTTAAATAACTACTGTAGGCATCTAACCTAAATACTTTGCTGCCAGCCATAAGCATATTATATTTACTATGTTATAAACTTGAAAGTAAGCAGTGGAAATACATTGACAAGCCCCGTCATGTATCATCTTACGTGTATAGTAATAGTTATTTGTGCTTCCTTTAGCCTCTCCGAGAAGATGCTAACAAGATGGCAGTCATTCAGTGAATTCCATCTCCAGTACTGTTGTGAACTGGACAAATAGACATTCCATCAGTTATATCTGGAAGTGCAGGCCCACATTTTATTTCCTGTATACATGTGTAAAAACGTGTAACAAAACCTAATGCCATTTGTGTCTCCGTAGTAGGCAACCTAATGAGAAATCCAGAATTATATTTTAAACAGATTTTTGCATTTCTTTGTCTCTTTTTTTCCCTTTCTTTTCCCAATGAGCACGTTCAGGTCTGATGCAGTATTTACTCAAGAAGGCCCTGAGGACAAATGAACAGTGAGATACTGTAGAAGTTGGCTAACTGTTTTAGCAGCATGTCTGTCCAGGTTACCAGAGGCACAAACAAGAGAACGCCGGCTTGGATCCTCAGGAAAGACCACATTATTAGGATATACTATATGGCTGCACCTTCAATAAACAAGTCTATTAATACATTTGCCATCTTATCCAAATGTACTGGCAATTTGTTATTCCTTTTGACCCTTAAAACCTTGTAGTAGTGATATTCAGATTCTTGGGAAATTGTTCAGGACACAAGGACTGGTTGCAGGATGTAACACGAGGAGGCTCACGGCTTATAGCGGAAATAAATTTCCTCTTTTATTCCAAAAAACAGAAATCAATGTCAATGAGCTGGGTTAATACACACAAACAATGAGATGGGCAACACACACAAACTATAGTTATATGCTCATTATTTACATGGTTTTTAGATTGATTAGTCACCTTCAGTGAAGCAAAGTGTTTTCTTCAAGAGCATCGCCGTGTTCATTTTGTATCATTACGTAGGACATTAGGAAACTAAACTTCTTGGCTAAAATGCTATTGTATTATGAAGTCTGGATTTACTTATTAAATAAGTTTGACTCTTTCTTTCACCACTTTATGACCAAAGGTCATTAATGCCATCTAAGGGCCAGTTCACACTGTGGAATCAGCGCTGAAACAGCAAGGAAAGTGTTCTGCCTGGAATCACCTCTGGCTGATTTCTGCGCAAATTCATTTTTTATTTAATCAAAGTCCTTCTTTTTTTCCAATTCGGACCTGAATCTGCGCTGAAGAATTTCAGAGCAGAAACTCACAGCTCAATTAATTTCAATGGGATTCCTCTAGCAGAAACAGCAATCCTGTTGGTTTTCTTCTCTATTCAATTACTTTTCTCACCTTGCGGGAACAATATTGTTATATTTAAAGAGACTGGACGATTCTGCACGATACCAAATATATATATATAGTATAATGGGAAAGTGGGTAATTTAAAGTTTTTTTTAATGGAGGGTTTTTTTTTAAGGGTACATTCACACGTACAGGATCCGCAACAGATCTGCAGCAGATTTTATGGTGCAGATGTGCAGTTATTTAGATCAAATCCGCTGCAATATGGTGTGTGTGAAGCTACCCTTAAAATTAAAAAAAAACAAACACTTTATTTTTTTATTTTTACACTTTATGAGCCCCCTAAGGGACTTAAAGCAACTCTGTACCCACAATCTGCCCCCCCAAACTGATTGTACCGTCAGATAGCTGCTTTTAATTCAAGATCTGTCCTGAGGTTCGTTGGGCAGGTGATGCAGCTATTGACCTAAAAAACAACTTTTAAACTTTCACCGCTGTGTCAACTTGGAGTAGCCTAGAGTGTCTTTGACCTGCACCGCCTCTCCTTCCCTCCTCCCCACCTTCTTCATCATTAGGAAGACCTAATGGCAGGATTTCTCCTATTCATCACTTGTCTAAACACTGCACATGTGCCACAACGATCCAGCACCTGTGCAGTGTTCAGACAAGGGATGAACAGGAGAAATCCTGCCCAGGGGCATTCCTAATGATGAAGAGGGTGAGGAGGAGGGACAGAGGGGTGTCGCAGGCCTAGGGAACAGACACTCTAGGCCATGCCAACCTGACACAGCGCTGCAAGTTTAAAAGTTGTTTTTTAGGACAATAACTGCATCACCTGCCGAACGGACCCCAGGACAGATCCTGGATTAAAAGCAGCTACCCGACAGCACAAATGGTTTGGGGGGGGCTCACATTGTGGGTACAGAGTGGTTTAAATATACAATCAATAGATCGAATATACTGATTAATTATATGCTATTGGAGAATATGAAAGAAGTATCCTTCATCAAACAATTTCGAAAAACGAAGCTTTTTATTCCAATAACTAAAAAAACATTAAAAACACCAGTGTGCAGGAACCCCACAGGTAATCAGTAGGGATGAGCGGACCAAAAGTCCGACGGCATCGGCGCTCTATTATCTTGCCTTTAATCCCGGCCGCATAGTTGCAATCCTGCGAATATGCGTCCAGGATATTTTAGGGAATTCAACAGCGATTCCCTGGAATATCCTGGCCGCATATTCACGGGATCGCAACTATGCGTCCGGGATCAAAGACATGATGAGAGAGCAAACTGCTTTCAGACCAAAAGTCCGAGCAGTTCGCTCATCTCTAGTAATCAGACGCGTTTCGTACTCATGCGCATTCTTTCTCACGGATATTGCATAGCAACGGATGCTGTTAAGCTGCCGGTTGCATTTAGGACGTTTCTGCAGCCGATACCTCTGTATCAGCTGCAGGAATGTTCTTTTTTTAACAATGATTTTTGGACACCGTTGGGTGTGCCAGCAAATCAATTAGCCATTCACTTAACAACGTGGGAACAGCTACTATTTCCGGACATTGTTCATTGAACAGCGTTCGGAAATAATAGGCAGGTACATTACTTTAACGCCCGTTCTAAAGAACGGGCATTAACATAACGCTATGCAATGCCGCCGCCCCTGCAGTGAAGAGTAGACGCTGAAAAGAACGATGTGTGAACATAGCCATACAAAAAGAGTTATATACATTCCTACTGATGGCATTGGCACATATGTACAGAGGTTAAAGAGGGGTCATTGACAGTATCATGTATCCAATGAATATACCAGGAATCCATTAACCTCCAGTGCTATCATATTCCAGGACTGCAACCTCCCTAAAGGGTCTAGAGGTACAAGATGTTCAGTACTCAGAGACATGGCCAAGGTAAGGAAGCCAGAAACCTGACCACCACTGAAAAAGACACATAAGTTAAAACCTCAGAACCAGGCCAAGAAATATCTGCCAGATTGTTTAAAGGTTTTATTGACTAATGAAAGTGACTCTTGATTGACTACATAGATGGGCTCATGACTGGGTAAGTAACATGCACAGAGATCCACTTTGACCCCAGCAAGGTGAAGCTGCCATAGGCTGGTATTATTAGATACTGGCCTCTAACTCTGCTCCCCTTCTTGTGGATGGGTATAACATTGGCTGTTCTCCAATCAAGAACATTTCCTGTTAGAAGAGATTGTTATACAGATCAATCACTGATCAGAATTCTGAATTCAGAGTTTTAAGAACTCCCGGGTGGACACCAACTGGACACATTGCCTAATTTTACTTTAAACAGACAAGTTCCTCAGAAATATTGCCCTCTGAAACCATTGGAACTGAACCCATACAACTGCAGGCAATGCTATGCCCAGGCATATTGTGATTTTGAAGGCCTCCTGAAAACACTGAGCAGAAGTAGCTATTTAGATATTAAGACAGCGACCATCTTATATCCATTAACAAATATATTCTCCCCATTATTTACTTTTGTAATGCCGCAGTTTTCCTTCTTCTGGTCACTAATATATCTGAAGTTTTTATTAACCCTACTTAAGGGTCCTTTAACACACAGATTTATCTGACAGATTTTTGAAGCCAAAGCCAGGAACAGACTATAAACAGGGGACAGGTCATAAAGGAAAGACTAAGGGCCCTGTTCCACCGGACGATTATCGTTTGCATAATCGTTAACGATTAACGATCTCAAACGACCGCTATTGCGAAAGACCTGAAAACGTTCGGTCATTTCCATGGAACGATAATCGTTACTTATGATCGTAATTGCGATCGTTTCTCTTCGCTATTTATTCGCTATTGCGTTCGTATCTATTGCGAACGATGACCGAACGATTTGCGAACGAGCAACGATAAAAATAGGTCCAGGTCTTATAAAGCGATCAACGATTTCTCGTTCGGTCGTTAATCGTTAACTGCATTTCAACCGAACGATTATCGTTCAGATTCGAACAATTTAACGATAATCTGAACGATAATCGTCCGGTGGAATAGGGCCCTAAGATATTTTTCTTTTTAAATCCATTCCTGGCTTTGGCTTAAAAAATCTGTCAGATAATCTGTGTGTAAAAGGGCCCAAAAACAGAATTTGCCCATTTGGAGCCAAAGTTGACGCTAAACTGATCCCACTAATATCTTAAAAAGTAAAGGCCCATTTACCAAATGATGTTAACAAAGTAGCCGTATTGTAAATGTGGATTATTCATTCATTTATAGAGCATGTTTATTACAAGTAGAGAACTTCAAATTAAGAAAAATGCAAAATTGTAAAAATTTTTTTTTACAAATTCTCAAAATATCAACCAAAAATTACTGCTAACAAAGTAGAATGTATCATGAAAAAACTCATTACAAAGTTATAACCAGTCAGGCAGAAGAACTCACCCTACCCCTTAATAAAGCTTCAGATACTCTGAGAGACTGCCAAGAAATTACTGCCACTCGTCTACGTGCTCATTATGCTAGTGAGCTGAGGTAAGTGCGACACTGACTGCGCAGTGATATCAAGTGTCATGTGGACATCTGACTCATAATGAGTTCACCGGCGGCGATCTTCAACAGAAGCGGCAACCGGACCATCATCGGGAGGAGAAGGTAGGACAGGTTCCCTTTCAATTAGACAGGAGATGTGAGAAATGGTCCTTTATCATTAAGTGGTGAAGGTCTAACATTTACCTGGTCATTAAGGGGTTATATGAAATGTCACATGTTATTAATGTTAGTTGCATTTTTTAGATAAAAGAGAAAATTTTATTTTTAAATGTTCTGGCCATTTTTTTGTAACTTTTTTTTTTTTTTTTTGTTAGTCAAAGATAAGATGTATAAAATAAAAGATACAGAGACCAGATAGTATTGCACCAACAGTATGCATTACAGGTGTATACAAAGAACAACTTGGAAAGAACCAGAACAGTAGAAGGCTAAGTTCCCACAACATTTTTTCTTGTTTATTTATAATTTTTAAAATATGTCCATCATTTTGAGTCTAAAATGACGTCCGTTATTTTGAGGATTGGCCGCCTGTCAGTGCAATAACAGCTGCTGGCACATTATTCTAGTTTAGGTGGACTAATGGGCCTTTGGATGTGTCTGTAATTGAAAAGTCCATTGAAGTTAATTGTAAGAACGGAGAAAGGACGGCGAAAAAAGAAAAACTGTGTGTGAACAACTAGAAAATAACGTCCACTGTTTGCAAAACACGTCCGAAAATAATTCACATAATTGACATTGACGACCACGCGGACAACGCCCGTTATTTTATACACTGTGTGCATTGGACGTCCACCATTCCATTGACTTCAATGCATTGCATTGAAGTCAATTAAATAGCGGCAGTAATGGATGTCTTTTCTCTTTTTTTGACGTTGTGTGAACCTAGCTCATCTTTTGGTAAGTCAGCCAAGCCTATACAAAGGATAGTGTATCTTAGTGGGCAGGCAATTGGATACTGTATCAGGTCTATAATTACGGACAAGAAGGAGGTCGGGAGTGGGCACGTCCAAAAGACATGAAACATTGTACCTGGGTGTCTTTTTTTGCAGCCCCAGCCCAGGTTAGACACATTGGGATATATCAGAGCTAGCCTACAAGGTGTATAATACCAACAGTAAAAAAAATTCCTACTAGGTTCAAGATGAGTAGAACCTCTAGATAATAGACAAATAAGGCTGTAGGATATGGCCAATTCATTATCAGAGATTTTGATATCTAGATCCCTCTCCCATTGGGTGTGACAAGACGTTGATGGGTCAAGCACAGCATATGATATGGCTCTATAACTTTTGTCAAAAATTGGCAAACAAGATGGTGAATTTGGGTATTTATTTGGAATTTGGAAGGGGGTTCTGGACATTTTTTCATGTTTACAATTTCCTTTGCTGGAAGTAGTCATGTTGGAGGTGCACACATCATAACTATACTGGTTTCCGGTTGGTGTATAAGCGTTTGTGTGCTTTATGGAATCTAAAATGCATGGGAGTTAAAAGGGTGTTTCAGTATTTCCGGATCGGAAGCTTAAAGGGGTTATCCAGCGCTACAAAAACATGGCCACTTTCTTTCAGAGACAGCACTTCTATTGTCTCCAGTTTGGTTGCAGGTTCTGTAACCCAGTTCCATTGAAGTAAATGGAGTTTAAAGGGGTACTCCAGCGGGGGGGGGGCACTTTTTCACTGGGACCAGGGATGAGGTGGCTGAGGGAAAAGACGTCCACTCACCTCCCCGGTTCCAGCGGCGGTTCCCGCATAGCGGCGCTCCGGTGCCCGGTTCCCAGCTGTGGGAATGTGACGTCTCAGGTCCGCTCAGCCAGTCAGTGAAGGAGGCTGGATCTGAGCGGACTTGAAACGGATCCCGCCACCTTCACTGCCTGGCTGAGCGGACCTGAGACGTCTCGTCTCGGGCCCGCATTAGACACCAGGAAGCGGCCGGGAACCGGGCACCGCAGCGCCACAATGCGGGAGCTGCCGCTGGAACCAGGGAGGTGAGTGGACGTTTTTTCCCTCAGCCAACTTGTCCCTGGTCCCAGCGAAAAAGTGCCCCCCCCCCCGCTGGAGTACCCCTTTAACTGCAAACCACACCTAAACTGGAGACAAAAGTGGTGCTATCTCTGGAAAAAGTGGCCATGTTTTTGTAGCACTGGAAAACCCCTTAACTATCAAGTTAACCCCCTTTAACTATCAAGGTAGTATCAAGTATCTAACCTGCTGATATCTCCTCAAAGGACACAGAGCACTAAGTCTCTTACCTTCATCCTCTCCAGCAGCCTCAGCCCACACAGCTCTGGGAGTCGGGTCGTGACATCACCATTTTATCCAGGAAGTGAAAGAAGCAGTTCAGTTGTTTTTTTTTTTTCGGCCCCCCGGGTAGCCGCTGTCATGTATACTTACAGAAAATGATCAGTGTCCCGCGACGTAGCTCCGGTCCCGTCCCGCGGTGCCATCAAATCGGGTGCACGTTCACTTCCGCCGGCGCTGTGACTCCTCTTCTCCGTCGTGTAATTTGAACGCCGGAAGTCACGTGCTTCCATAGCGAATGCATGGAAGCGAGTGACTTCCGGCATATAATCACTGGTCAGAGAAGAGGACTCTAAGCAGCCGGCGGAAGTGCGCGCGCTCGATTTTAACGGCACCGCAGGATGGGAACTGACCTACGGGAACAGGACACCGATCATCTTCTGTAAGTATACATGACAGCGGCTACCCGGGGGGGCGGAAAAAAACCCAAAACCTGAACTGCTTCTTGAAGGCTTGATGCAGTAGTAAGTGCAGGGAAAAAAGCACTTTATAAGCATTTCCCATTATAAGTGTATATTGGTGATTTGTATAACTGTTGGGGGGCCAATACAATACTTTAATAAAAGTACACCAATGCAAGATCTGTAACTGGGCCCCATGTCTAGCCTGTGCCATTTATAATACTACCTTCTTCCTATGGGGCCCATAAAGGCACCAGGGCTCTGGGTACTCGCTACCACTAGACCCCCAACTGGTATGCCCCATCTTCTACCTTTATATCCATTTAGCATGATTTACAATAAACAAGCGCATACATTTGTGCAATTTCACTCAATATAAATGAAGGATAATAATTCCATAGCATATGGAAAAATGTTTTTTTGCACCAAAGACACCAAAAATATAAAATTTTCCAGGTTCCTTTCAGTTCTTTACATGCTGTCTTTTAGCCTGATCTTTAAGGTAGCATTTATATAGGTTTAAACACCATTTCTCAATATGTTTTTAAGCAATGGCAGCTGTGATATCGGAGAGCTTAGCCTTAAGTCACCTGTACGTTCCACAGAATTCTCTGGAGAGGCTTGCTTCTTACTGTCAACTTTTTTGCAGTGATCGTGGTTTCGACCTTCAGATAGTGACTCTTTAAGACCTGTCGAGGGCAAAGAGGAAGACTTCTGGGCAGCTAACAAATAACGCTTTCGCCTGTTGATTTTATATTGGCGGATTCGCTCTTCTTCTGCTACAGGGTCTTCAAGGACTCCTTCCCATCTCAAGCTCTCATTTATAGGACATTCCTGGACTTTTGTAGATAAACCGGCGGATTCTGTTTCTTTCCTGATTTTACATTCATCTGACTTGTCCCTGGAGTCATTTATTGTGGTTGTTTGCAGCTCTGATGATGAAGGAACGATCGGTCGACTGTTTTCTGTAAAAGTAATACTGTAATGATTAGTCATTTACCTCAATTATGTATGGCACATTAAAAGGGGTTATCCAGCGAGAATCAAAGTTATATAGATTTGTAATTTAATTCTATTTAAAAATCTCAAGTCTCCCCATACTTATCAGCTGCTGTATGTCCTGCAGGGAGTGGTATATTCTTTTCAGTCTGACACAGTGCTCTCTGCTGCCACCTCTGTCCGAGAAAGGAACTCTCCAGAGCAGAAAAGGTTTTCTATGGGAATTGTTCCAGTTCCTGTCTCGGACAGAGGTGGCAGCAGAAAGCACTGTCTCAGACAGAAAAGAATATGCCACTTCCTGCAGGGCATACAGCAGCTGATAATTATGGGAAGATTGGAGATTTTTAAATACAAGTAAATAACAAATCTATATAACTTTCTGAAACCAGTTGATTTGAAAGAAAAAGATTTTCGCTGGACAACCCCTTTGATGGTTTACCCATTTATAGAGTTAAGTAGTGGTGGGAACAAACTCAGGATAAAATAACAAACAACAGATTTGTGTATATATAATCTTTTCTGTCACACAGGTTTATAACAGGGAGAGGGAACCTTCGGCCCTCCAGCTGTTGCAAAACTACAATTCCCGTCATGCCTGGACAGCCAAGGCTTTAGCTTTTCCCAGGCATGATGGGAATTATAGTTTTGCAACAGCTGGAGTTCTGAAGGTTCCCCATTCTGGTTTATAAGGATAAATAAATTTTAACAAACGGTACAAAGAAAAAGGTCCAGGTGTACCTCCACTACATAGAACAATGCCAGGGAGGCGCCCATTTTAAGCTGACATGCGCTTCCTCTTGGCCCTTACTTAATTCCTCTATCCCTCCCCTTTATAAAGGTGCAGTTGAAAACATATATAATCATGATCCACAATGTAGTATTAAAGAAACTCACCGTCCAGTGCAACTTGAATGTCTGATGAAGCGTGTGCATGTGCAGTGAAACAGCTGTAACGAACCGAAGCATGTGGCGTCCCCCACCTGCTCCTGTATGCTACAATATGATTTTAGCCTGAGATTGAAATAAAGAAGTTTCACTGGACAGAGAGTGCCCCCCTGTATCTCTTTTATACTGCATTGTGGATTATATACGGACTGTAGGGAAGTGAGCACCGGTCAGCAATCACACTCTCACTAGCACATCTATCCTACCTTCCTTACCTCCACCCGCCAGATGCCAGGTAGTGCCGGCCGCTGTGTTTCTATGTGGATACTATATATAATTATGATACATATTAGTAATAACATACACACTGAGGGATATGGAACGATGTGCAGCAATTAGTATGTATATTAGTATTAGATATACAGATTCCTGGGGCTATGGGGTATTGGGCTATCAGGTTAAGGATCCTTTGGGCAGAAAAGATACAGAGATATATGGGAGTCTACAGCATAGGAGAGAAGTGGGGTATGATGCCAATCAGCCTGATCTTCTCCAAGTTGCTGTCTCTGCTTGTTTTCCAGGTGGTCATGGTGGTTTCCTTTGAGCCCCAAGTCTGTATGTTTTAACCTGAACTGTGCACCCCCCAAGGTTGCGACTAATGCAGGTAGGTTATACCTTTCTTCAGTTTCCTTCTTGCCTTGCCACAGAATATAATTTTACACATACCACATATCTGACTGTTGACACGACGCTTGGTAATGTAAGGCATGCAGCTTTGTGGTCACGAAAACCTATGTAATAAAGCTCCCCAGGGCAAACTTTCTTTGTCGATTTTAAAAGGGTAGTCAATGGAAAATGTTTTTTTATTTCAATTTCAGCTGGTGTAAGAAAGTTATACTGATTTGTAATTTATTTCTATTTAAAAATCTCAAGTCTTTCAGTACTTATCAGCTGCTGTATGTCCTGCAGGAAGTGTATTCTTCCCAGTGTAACACGTAGCTCTCTGCTGCCAGGTCTGTCCATGTCAGAAACTGTTCAGAACAGGAGAGGTTTTCGATGCTTTCGAGCACTGGAGAGAATACACCACTTCCTGCAGGACTTACGGCAGCTGATAAGTACTGGAAGATTTGAGATTTTTAAATAGTAATTTATAACTCTGTATAACTTTCTGACACTAGTTAATTTTAAAATCATTTTTCCCTCCAGAGAGCCCCTTTAAAAGGAACTTATCAGCACAATTGTGCTGATGTGGTTCCCAGTTGCACAGTATAGATCTACTGGGCAACTCCCCAAGGCTACCAATTGTGTCTTCAGCAGTAGCTTTACATGAGGGAAAAAGGAGTTTTATTCCAGTGCGAGACCGGGAGAGGGTCGGCAACTAGTCATCTGGGCATGCAACCACCCCCAGATGACTAGTCATGGCTCCATGCCTGTTAGTCTGCTCTTTGGGGATGATTGACAGGTAGCGAGACCTATTAGAGGCCTCTCTACAGCTGGTAAAATGGGTTGAACTCCATAATCAATAATACATTTTTAGAACAGGATGTTGAATAAGCTATTTCGTCATGTGGGACTATATATTGCATACTTACCTTGAATTTAGTAATTTGAAGCATTTTCTCTTCCATAATATTAATTTATTTTCAAAACACAAAAGAAATAATTTTATATATATATATATATATATATATATATATATATATATATACACATATATATATGTATGTATGTATGTATATATATATACATACATACAGTGGTACCTTGGTTTAAGAGTAACTTGGATTAAGAGCATTTTGGTTTAAGAGCTCACAGTTTTTCAAAATTGTAACTTGGTTTAGGAGAGTTGCTTTGGTTTAAGAGCTCCCTGTACTGGGTGGGAGGGAGAGTGGGAGCGGAGGGGCATGGGCCTACATAGCGGGGTCTACAGCCCTGTACTCTGACCCGGGAAGTCTCCTTCACCTTCCAAATCATAGCAGATCCACTTCAGGCTGGGGCTTGCATCAGGGGACAAGACTGTGGAGGTAATCTTTTCACAGCTGTAACCCCTCTCTCCCCAGACAGAAAGTGCATTTATGTGATCACATCTGTCCCGCTCATTCCTTCATGCTCCCTGCAGTCTCTGTCAGCCCTTGTGTTTTCCATCCTCTCCATTCCAGCTATAATGTGCCTGTACTCACACTCAGCTATACACATTGCTGCTATAATGTGCCTGTACTCACACCCAGTCATTCACATTGCTGTATATAAAGTCTTTGTCACTGTCCTCCTGCACAGCTCTGTGATTCTCACTTCCTGATTGGTCCATGCTGATCACACCCCTCCCCCATTGCTGTTATGTGACCACACAGACCTCTGACAGCAGCCCTGCTTCTCTATTCTAGCCTGTTGTACTACGCTACTGCATTATGGGGATCTTGTCACGGCCGCGGCGGCGTCCCGTGCTCCAGACCGCCGCCGCGACCTCTCCATGCAGCTGCCGGGGTCCATGTACAGGGACCCGGAGCTGCTACTAGTTCGGCCCCGGGGGGCGCCTTACCTCGCCCCGCTCCCGTCATCCGCTGTGCCGGCCGGCGCGCGCGTCGCCGCCTCCTAGGGCGCGCGCACGTCGGCTGTCTCAGATTTAAAGGTCCAGTCCGTCCCTTATTGGAAGGTGCTCTAATCACTTCCTATAAATTCCAGCCCTGCCCCTCTACAGGGGTTGGAGCCTCTACATGCTTCCCATAGCGTTTGGCCCAGCTCCCTGTTGTTCCTGACCTTAGTCCTTGTCCCTTGTTCCTGTCTTCAGTCCCTGTCCCTTGTCCTTGCCCGCTGCCTTCCCATTGTTCCTGACTCCTGTCCGCCACCTGCCAGCACGTCTACAGTCCTCTGCCTGCACTATCTCCTGCCTACTGCTCCTGCCACGCCTCGCCTGCCGTCACTAGCAACCAAGCCAGGGGTAGCGACCTGGGGGTCGCCTGCCGCAGCAAGTCCATCCCGCCTTGCGGCGGGCTCTGGTAAAAAACCAGCGGCCCCTTAGACTCCGCTCCCTGGTGAGGTTAGTGCTATCGCTAGTGACGGTCCAGTGGATCCACTACTCCAGGCGTTACAGTAGGCTCCAACCATGGATCCCGGCGAGGTGCCTGATATCCGTGATGTAGCCCGAGTGGTCGCCCAACAGGCGCAACAAATCCAGCAACAGTCGCAGCAGATCCAGCAACTCACTGCTGCCTTACAGAAGCATACTACAGCCCAGCACACACCACCTCCTGCTGCTTTTTCTACACTTCGACTGGCTCTCCCAAGCAAATACTCTGGTGACTCCAAGTTGTGCAGAGGATTCCTGACTCAGTGCACCATGCATATTGAACTTTTAAGTAGTCAGTTTCCCACCAAGCGCTCTAAAGTGGCTTTCATCATCAGCCTATTGGAGGGTAGAGCTCTGGCCTGGGCCACGCCACTGTGGGACCGTGATGATCCTGTTGCTGCCAATCTCCGAACCTTCCTAGTCGAGTTTCGCTCCGTCTTTGAGGAACCTGCCCGTGCCTCTTCAGCTGAAACTGCTCTCCTTAACCTCTCTCAAGGGAGCTCCTCTGTTGGTGACTACGCCATCCAGTTCCGCACCCTGGCGGCAGAATTAGACTGGAATGAGGCCGCTCTAATAGCCACCTTCAAGAAGGGCCTGTCCAGTCGGGTGAGAGACGTGCTTTCCGCCCGAGACCTACCTACCTCCCTGAACGAACTCATCCTACTGGCCACCAGGGTCGATACTCGTTTTTCTGACAGAGAGGAGGAGGTCTGGCATGAACGGCGACTAAGCCTGTCCCGTCGCCATCACCAGCTAGCGCCGGTCTTCCAGAATCCTGACGTTCCGGTGTCCCAGTCGACTCCTGAGATTCCTATGCAGGTGGAACGGGCTCACCTGACGCCTGATGAAAGAATTCGTCGTCTGGAGCCGAATCTCTGCCTCTACTGCGGTGGTTCGGATCACTTTCGGCTGACATGTCCCCAACGTCCTCAAGCGTCCGGGAAACGCCAGCACCTAGGTCCGGTGGGAGAGGTCTCCCTAAGTGTGAATGCCACCTCTCCAAAGTTGTCTGTGCCAGTTTCCATCCAGACACCCTCAGGACAAACTCACCAGACTGCTGCCTTTCTCGATTCTGGGTCAGCAGGCAGTTTTATTGAGCTACATTGGTCCAGAGATGGCGGCTACCCGTGACCCCACTAGCCAGACCCCTGACTATCTCCTCGGTCACGGGCGAGATTCTTACCGACCATGTGCACTACCAGACCGCACCTCTAGTCCTCCAGGTGGGCACTTCACATCTGGAGAAGATCTCCTTCTACGTCCTGCCCCATTCTTCTTCCACCATCCTCCTGGGACTCCCTTGGCTGCAATTACATGCCCCTAAGCTGGACTGGAGAACCAGGAAGATTCTTAGTTGGGGTCAGGACTGTTTCAACCAGTGTCTGAGGTCACCTCAGCCCAAGTACTCTATGTTGTCACCCGACCCCGCCAAGCCTCTATCCGGCCTACCGGCGGAATACCAAGACTTGCCTGATGCCTTCTCTGCCACGGAGGTGGACTCTCTACCACCTCATCGGGCGTACGATTGTTCCATAGACCTCCTTCCTGGAACTTCTCCTCCACAAGGCCGGGTGTACCCTCTCTCGGTACCCGAGACTGAGGCCATGTCCTCCTACATCCGGGAGAACTTACAGAAGGGTTTCATCCGCAAATCCACATCCCCTCGCCACATAGGGATGGACTTCATCACTGATCTGCCTCCATCTGCAGGCAAGAAAGAGGGGGAGGCCAAAGGGGGGGGGGTACTGTCTCCTAGGGCGCGCGCGCGCCGGCTGTCTCAGATTTAAAGGGCCAGTCCGTCCCTTATTGGAAGGTGCTCTAATCACTTCCTATAAATTCCAGCCCTGCCCCTCTACAGGGGTTGGAGCCTCTACATGCTTCCCATAGCGTTTGTCCCAGCTCCCTGTTGTTCCTGACCTTAGTCCTTGTCCCTTGTTCCTGTCTTCAGTCCCTGTCCCTAGTCCTTGCCCGCTGCCTTCCCATTGTTCCTGACTCCTGTCCGCCACCTGCCAGCACGTCTACAGTCCTCTGCCTGCACTACTCCTGCCTACTGCTCCTGCCACGCCTCGCCTGCCGTCACTAGCAACCAAGCCAGGGGTAGCGACCTGGGGGTCGCCTGCCGCAGCAAGTCCATCCCGCCTTGCGGCGGGCTCTGGTGAAAACCAGCGGCCCCTTAGACTCCGCTCCCTGGTGAGGTTAGTGCTATCGCTAGTGACGGTCCAGTGGATCCACTACTCCAGGCGTTACAGATCTGCAGTTCCATCCTGTATCTACAAACCGCTGCTGTTTTTTCAGGTTTATGCACTTACTATTACTACTACTATTACTACGATTATACACCCTGTGATGATTGCTATACTATACAGTAACTTATAATATCACATATTCATCTGTTTCTCATTGTTTGTTTAATCTGTTCTACATGTCATTCCAAATAAAAAAAAAAAATTTTTTGGGGTGTGGAACAAATTGTCTGCATTTCAATGATTTCTTATGGGAAAATTTGCTTTGGTTTAAGAGTGATTTGGATTACAAGCACGGTTCCGGGACAAATTATGCTTGTTATCCAAGGCACCACTATATATATATATATATATATATATATATATATGCATTTATTTGTTTTACTGTGCTAATGCATCTATACAGAACATTAACTGGGAAATTATCTCTGAAAAGAATCCCTATAGGACTATGATATTTCATTCCAAAGCAAAAGAGAAAAAGAGGATATAATCAGCAAGCAACAATGAACAATCACAGCCTTTTTATGAAGTGTTAAGTGTATATAAAAAATGCCCAAGTGGCAAACCTCACTTGAAATACTAACATTAGTAATGAAGTGCAATCCACATGGGTAACATTTACAGGAAAAACATGATTTGAGCGCCACCTACTGGTCTTATCAAGAAAATAGTTGCGCCTGAGAAGACTGCAATGGTGAGAAAGAAAGTATTAGTATAGGAGTTATAAAGGAATATTGGGAACAAAATAGTAACAAAAGTGAAATGTTTTTACATTTTCTAGGAATGGTCATATGTGGCAGATTTGTAGTAGAAATTACTGCATATGTGAGGCTTAATTAACATCTGTGTCAGATGTTCCCTTAAAGTGTCACTGTCCTCATAACTTTTAAAATCTAAATCAGCAGTAGATGTGATATAAAGCAAGTTTGCAATTTACATTATATTTATTTTTTTTGTTATCATGGAAAACACAGCACTTCCTGTTTTCTGACTGTTTTTACCCCTAAAAAACAGGAAACAGTCCTGTGTATCCCTGTCCATCTGAGCGCTCAGAGAGAAGACCGTCATGTAATTGATGGACACATCGAGCCGTGACTCTCTGCACTGGCTGGAATTCCTGTGTTTAGTCTGTTTTTTTCAACTAGCCTTCAGGAGACTGGACCTGGATTTCTGGTAAGTACAGCTTTTTTTTTTTTTTTTTTACAGCATGATAACAACAAAATAAATAATGAATGTATATTGCAAACTTGATTTATATCACATCTGCTGTTGATTTCTATTCATCACTCATCTTGCACCTGTGTCGCTTTGGCACATGTGAACTGTTTAGTTGAGTGATGAATAGGAGAAATCCTGCCTGGGGGTGTTCCCTTACTGGTTATGTCTTTCAAAATGCATCTGATGCCTTGGTTAGCGCAAAAAATTATCTTTTAAACATGCAGCGCTGTGTCATACTGGTGTGGCCTAAAGTGTCTGTGCCCCAGGTCTGCGACTCCTCTCCTTTGTTCCTCCCTTACCCTCCTCATCATTATGAATGCCCCCAGGTAGGATCTCTATTCATCACCTGTCTAAACAGTGCACATGTGCCATAGCAACACAGACGAGCAATGATTAGAAATCCAGCCAGGGGGCATTTATAATACCGAGGGCAGTAGGGAAGATCTGGGGAACAGACACTGTAGGTTTAAGGGTGGATTCACATATAACAGAATTGCAGCGGATTTCATGCTGCAACTCTCCTGTCAGTTTCAATAGGATTACATACTCTCAGACGAATTGTCAATCGCTGCGAGTATGTAAGCGGCAGCCCCGTTAACCCCCTGCTGTCCGGTGCATACATTACTAGGCTCCCAGCGTCTGGACGTCCCGCCCAGCCTAAATCACTTGACAAATTAGCTTTAAAGGAGATGATCAGAAGAAGGTAAGCAGTGCCACATCTATCAACAGGTTGTGCAGTTTGCAGCACAGCCCCATTCAATTCAATAGAGCTGTACTGCAATAGTACATACAGCCTCTGGACATGGGCAACACAAGACAAGTAGAATCAAGCAACAAATCCACAACTGATTCAGTTTTAGCACAAGACTAAGGCTGCATTCACATGTTCAGTGATTTTCCCGGTCCGGGATTGTGGTCTGCTAGCTACCTCCGTGATTCGTGCAAAACAGTCCGTTTTTCATCTGTTTTGCATCCGTGTGCGTTTTTTTCATGAATCTGTTTTAAAGTATTTTAAGTTACATTGATTACATCACATCCGTGTTTTTCACGGATGAACACGGATGTCACATCCGTGTACATCTGTGAAAAACAGGGATCTCATTGATTTCTATGGGGAATCCGTTCCGTGCTTCCG
The DNA here is from genome assembly GCF_027789765.1 of Dendropsophus ebraccatus. Taxonomy (NCBI): domain Eukaryota; kingdom Metazoa; phylum Chordata; class Amphibia; order Anura; family Hylidae; genus Dendropsophus; species Dendropsophus ebraccatus. The sequence goes on from NC_091458.1 coordinate 127,749,784, forward strand.
TTCCGAGTTATGACATGGCCTATTTATAAACGGAACAGATCACGGATCCGTGAAATCACGGAATGTCTGAACAGCCCAATAAAAAAGCAATGGGCTGTAAAATTGTCTGTGCACACGGATCCATGAACACGGACAACTTCCCGGAACGTGTGAATGCAGCCTAAGAGGTTACATCATACCTAAAGAGCTGAATAGTTAAGTCGGTTTGTTTACTGTGTTCAAGGAAAGAGTTGCCAATCTATGAGACGCACTTTCAGTACTCGACTATTGTGAATAGCAATTGTAAAGTAATTAAAGATCTTGTACTGGCGACTATGATGGCCTAAGCTAATCCATTTATTCATGTTTGTCTAAGCTTGTCTCAACAAGCCATTTTGATAATCTTTGGCAGAATAAATATCAGACCATTGTTAGTGGAATCATTTTTTGATCAGGTTGCAAATCTTCCGCTTAGTATACAAGAAGAACTGAAACAAAATACAACATATATTGGGCCTCATCCCCACATCCATTAAAAACTGACAAACACGCAGGCACCACTTGTGTGCCGTCCGTTTTTAAAGCGACTCTTTACCCACAATCTGAAACCCCTTGTACTGTCGGATAGCTGCTTTTAATCCAAGATCTGTCCTGGTTCATCAGGTGATGCAGTTATTGTCCTAAAAAAACTTTTAAACTTGCAGCCCTGTGCCAAACGGGAGGATCTTTGCCCTAACTTTGCACAACCCCTCCATCCCTCCTCCCCACCCTCTTCATCATTAGGAATGCCACTGAAACATTCCCTCCTGTCTGAACATTGCACAGCTGCTTAACGATCCAGCCCATGTGCCGTGCTTACACAGGTGAGGAATAGGAGACAATCTGCCTGGAGAATTCCTAATGATGAGGAGGGCGGGGAGGAGGGACAGAGAGGGTGTGTCAGCCTAATGCATACACAATCTAGCCCAAGCCCATTGGGCACGGGGCTGCCAGTTTAAAAGTTGTTTTTTAAGACAATAACTGCATCACCTGCCAAATGGACCGCAGGACAGATCTTGGATTAAAAGCAGCTATCTGAAGGTACAAGCGGTTTGTGGGGGTCAGATTGTGGGTACAGAGTCGCTTTAAGTATTGCCAAGCAAACCCTAGGCGGGGTTGCGAATTCATAATAGTCCTATAGTTGAGGTGGAAAATATTATAATTTCCCAAATGTCAAAAGTGGTGATTTTTATTGCCTCTTCTTCACTAAGGCTATGTGCACACTGAAGAATAGGCGAAGAATTGAAGAGGAAAATTTTCTGCTTGAAATTCCTCACCTATTCATCTCTGGCAGAACAGAAGTGGAATTCGAGTGAAATTCAATCGGAATGCAAGCGTAATTCAAGCAGAATGTTAAGCAAAATTCAAGCCCCATTGACTTCTATAGGATTCCTCTAGCAGAATCCGCCCAAAAGAACTGATATGTCAATTCTTTGGGTGGAATGCAGATCCTCGATGGAATTTTCCTGACAGAAATTCCGCCATTTGAATGAATAAGCGGAAAGCCCATTCAACGCAATAGAAAAATGAAATGTTCTTTTTTTACAGGAAGGGTTTTAAGAGAATTCTGCGTTCTTCTGGACGTGGAATCCGTTCTAAATTCTATGCATATTCCTCAGTGTGAACATACCCTAAAGGAGTTGTCCAAGCAGAGAGCTGACTGGCTAATAGGGCCTGTGACGTTATGACCCCAGAACCAGCTGCACAGCGAGGATGGAACAGTACAATACTGGCAGCACCAGGGAGGTCAGTGCAGGTTAACACCCCCCAGGAATATAACTAAAAAAATGATTAGTTCTCTTGGTAATTCGGGTTCTGGGAATCCTCCATCACTGCACCACAGAAATCAGCCGCGCGGCTGTGTCAGTACACTAGCCTGAACTTTCAAACAGTATCGGAGCTCCCGACATCATAATTAATCATGATACTGGGAGCTACAAGATCCATTCCCCAGGACACTGCCTATGCATGGACAGGTTTTTACGGATGTGTGCATTAGCCCTTACTGTTAATTTGGTTTCTAGGAATCCTCCATGACGGCCCAGAGTTATGGTTATTTATAATACACTGCTGGTTTGTAGGGCTTTTTAACCTCTATGCTACTGTTTCCTGTCCATGTAGGGCGTGAAGTGGTACAATAGCAGCGACGACAAGGAAGGTCAGTACAGGTTACTGTTTTAAAGGTAACCTGTTAGCGGGGATACTTACGATGAGTGCCGTCCCGGGACGAAGACATCAGCGCCCGAAGCCGTGTGCGCGCACCTCTGAGATGAGTCCGACGCCCATAGAGAATGACGGCTCCGTGTGTGCGAACGGCTTCGGGCACTGATATCTTTGTCCCTGGACCGGCTCCAGGAGCGGGACTTGTCAGAAAGGGTAAGTATCCGGGGGCTGCACTGGGGGGGCTCTGTGCCTGCGTCCCCGATGACAGGTTCCTAAAGTGTTACTGTTGTTATAACTTTCAAAGTCTAAATCAACAGTAGATGTGATAAAAAGTAAGTTTGCAATCTACATACATTTTTTTGTTGTTGTTGTTGTTGTTATCGTGCTGTAAAACAAAGCTGTACTTACCAGAAATCCAGGTCCAGTTTCCAGGAAGCAGATTTTCTGACTTGAGCTGCTTGAAAAAAAAACAGACTAAACACAGGAATTCCGGCCAGTACAGAGAGTCACGGCTTAATGTATACATCAATCACATGACTGCCTTCTCTCTGTGAGCGCTCAGATGGCCTGGGAAACGCTGGACTTCCTGCTTTCTGACTCTTTGGGAAAAAAAAGTCAGAAAACAGGAAGTGCCGTGTTTTCCATGATAACTAAAAAAAAAAAAAAAAGAATGAATGTATATTGCAAACTTGCTTTATATCACATCTCCTTTTGGTTTAGATTTTGAAAGGTATAACGACAGGTACACTTTAAATCACCCCCTCCCCATGCATATAACTAAAACCAACCCTGCCTGGACAACCCCTTTAAAGTTACGGGTGAATTACACCAAATTCCAGATGTGTATAAGGACCCATAGGTATGAATGGGTCTGTATTCTTCATGAAAATACAGACAGATATTAGTTACTATAGTATAACATCAGAATAATCCCATTATATAGTTAGCTTTTGTTAAGTATACATACACTTATCCAGTCTCTAATGGCCGTTCTTTTATATAAATAGTAACGGAACAGTGAACTTCTAGTGTAAGAGAACGTCTCATATTTCTAGAACAAACACTCAAAGTGATCTTACTGTTTGGGGCTGGATTTATCCTGCACATGTAAATGGGATAACTGTGTACATAGCCAAGTCTATTCCGACTTCAAAGTATGAAAAGGTTTTTTGTTTTTTAATCACACAGACTTTATGGAGGGGAAAAAAGGTTCATTATGTACCAGGTACTGGCCTATGCATTCATGCAGCTAGCAGCACTTTACAGAAATAAGGCTGCCTGACCTACAATCAATGGGTATATGCACACAGGGTAAATGTGGCGGATAACTCCGCGAGGATTCCACTGCTCTCCGCCGCTATACAACCCCACCCCAGCCCCTCCGACTTAAAGTTCCGCCTATCACACAGACTCTATTCTATGCTTGGGCAGATTCCATCGTCCGCCCAAAGAATTGACATGTCAATTCTTTGAGCAGACAGCAGAATCCACCTGACTATAGAATGGAGTCTATGGGACAGACGGAGAGCCAAGCGGGAGCATGCGGGGATAAGCGACGGAATCCCCGTGGAGTTATCCGCCACATTTACTCTGAGTGCATATACCCTAAATGAGCACTGATCCGCTTGTCAGGACTGCATGAACATCTCTAGGTGGCTCATGCAGCCCTTCCTTTTAGACAGCCATTGGTTGCAGATCTATTACAGAGAGATGAGTGGCTGATGAAGGATTAATATATTTTTTAAGTGTTTAGGCGATGTTCACACAATGTAAAAATAACTGCAAATAACGTGCGTTGTAAACTGACTGTTATTAATGAACTTGAACATTAACCCATTTATGACCAAAGATCATTGATGCCCGGATTTCCAGGTCAATTGAAGCAATGTTCCTTACCGCCTGCTAAGAGCCATAGTGCTTTTCCACCTACATGGTGGGTTGAGGTGTAATTTTTTTGCTCCCTGATCCCTAGTTTTTATTAGTATCAGATTGGTGTAAAAAAAAAAAATTTGATTGCTTCTTATAAACATTTTTTTCTGATATATATAATTAAAAAATCAGCAATCCTGGTGTTTTTTTTTCTTTTTCCCTTTACGTCGCTCACCGCGCGGGAACAATATTGTTTTATTTTAATAGATCGGACAATTCCGCACGCTATGATATATATGTTTATTTTTCTTTTATATTTTTATTTGTATAATGGGAAAGTAGGTAATGTAAACATTTATTGGGGCTTTATTTTAAGGTTTTTTTTTTTTTTTTAAATATGATTTAAAACTTTTTATTTTTTACAAATTTTAAGTAAGTCCTCTCAAATGTTAACCTAAGGTGATAAAATTGTGTTTCTTAAACAGAATCAGACATGAATATCCAGTATTGAAAAATATAAAAGTTCAAATCTAAGTTTGATTAAGTTAAATTGTAAAATTTCTCAGTTTGTAGTAAAACACTCCTGCATGTAGGTCCTTACATAGCTATTATTATAAAAGGAATAGGCACCTTGCTGTGTATAGGCACTGTGTTCACAGATACTATAGTGAAGTCTCCTGCCCCATATCACAAGAATACATAGGCTATGCAGAACAATTTATTGAAGTATAATAAAAAGCAATCTGTGCTAAAGCCTACCTATATAAAGACATAACTATGGTATAAGCCAATATAATAACCTAAGAAGAGCAGAATTGCGGGTAAGTGAGCAGCTCACCCGCCTCATCCGCAGTGGACGGAGTGCTGGAGACGTGGCCCCTCTTCTTGCTGGAGCTTTTCCCCTTCTTCAGCCTGGAGGAGTCCTTGCCTGGTTTACTCCTCGGCTTTGCTCTGCCGCGCTGACCGTCCTGCGGTGCCTCCATAGCGCCCTATGCGCTCAGCTCCTGGGACTCTTCTTCCTCCATGCAGCTCCCCGCATCCCATCAAACACGTGGAGTAGTAGGACGCGTCTCCTAGGAAACCGGGCGGGGTGAGGGCGGTGTCTACAGTCCCCACAGTGATAGCGCCGGCTGTGCAGTGGTCACCGCCCACATTGCAGATAAATATTTGTAGAGAAATCAGCGCTCATTACCGGTCACCGATAAGATCGGTCTCCAATAGACTGTGAGATGTGATTGACGCTATAATATTCATTTTTTTGCTGCTTCTGTCTACAGTGATGTAGGGAGAGGTTCAGGTTATTATGTGATTTGTTATATAAATTATGGTGCACACAGATTAGTAATGTGGCTGCAGAGCTATCCCTGGATAAGGAACATAAGTACTACATTAAAAGTGCCAGACTACCTCATTAAAAAGGGGGTTTCCACTCAAAAATATCTTGCAAACAGTGTATGCTTACCTTTTTGCGCTCCCCCAGTGTCCTCCTATGGGTCTCCAGTGCCAGTGTTGCGTCCAATGATTGGCTGAGCGGGCTGTCACTCAGCAGGACACAGGGGACCCGTAGGAGGACACCAGGGAGCACGGAGAGGTAAGCATATGCTCTTTGTTATGTTATTCCTATGGGCAGAAACATATCAAAAGTTCTTTTTGAGCGGAAAACTTAACATTACCAGGCTGCACTCCCATTAGGGTGCTACAGCTGGAAGGGGGGGGCTCAACACATCTGATGCCCGGCTGGGCTCCTAAACTGGGTTACTGTATTGACACATCCCAATAAAGGCCCCTGTACATGGCCGATAATTGCTAGCGATTGCTGAATGCTGCCTGTGTAAAAGAGCCAGAGATCAGCTGATGAGTAAGCAAATGTCCACTCATTGGCTGATTTGATATTTTGTGCACCAGTAATATGTATCATTATTGGACACCCGTCTCTCTGTCTGAACAGATGTGCAGCCAATAACACTGCTTGTTAATAGCCACATGAACATACAACCATTGTTTGTACAGCCTGGCTGCCTTGTAAAGTGACTATAAGTGATCTGCGATTGTTTGCGTCCATACATGGCCCCATAAGGGACTGTGTAAAAGGTCCCCAAGTCCTACATGCTGTGCAGACACAGTGACTAACAGTAGCGGATATAGTAGGTCTCCTTTGGGCAGTAGCCCGGGGCCCAAGGCCACTAAAACAGACGTATACATTCAGTAATACATTGTCTCCTGGCTACAGTTCTGCCATGGTTTGCAAAAAAACTCCAAATTGCTGACAATTCAGTAACATAAGAGAACATCCTCCTCTTGCTCCACTGGTCATCCAGGGGGAGTTGGAATACGAGGTGGAGAAGATTCTAACTTCTTGCTGGGCACAGGGTTCCATACAGTATCTGGTCCACTGGAAAGGCTTTGGCCCAGAGGAACGTACGTGGGTTTCTGGTAGGGATATGCATGCTCCACGTCTGGTTCAGCAATTTCCCGCACGCAATCCCGCAAAGCCTGGTCTATTGGGTAAAGGTCCTGAGACGCCTCCTGGGGGGGGGGATAATGTCAGGAACTTACCTGAACACGCTCCAGCGACGTCCTCCTTGGCTGGAGCGCAGCGCCGCCTTCCCGGCCGGGTCGCATGACGTCACGGATACCCGACAGCGGCCCTGGTTATGCTCAGGCTGAGTGGCAGAAGCTGCTGCCACTAAGCTTGCAGCTTTACATGTGTTGTTGGTCAGGACTAAGGAGTCCGGACCAATTGCGCTCTGGTCCGGGCTCATCGTCCTGTATTTAAAGAGCCAGCAGCCTTTTTCTGATCGCTGGAAATTAGGGTTCACACCCTGATCCCAGCTCCCTCTCTCTTTTCCTGCGATCTCCGTTCCTAATCCCTCTGCTTGCTCGACCTGTTACCTGACCTCCTGCCTGACCTTTGACTATACGATTGTTCCCTGATTTTGTACTGCGCTGCCCGTTTGGTTCTGACTTTGGCTTGTTGACTGTCCTTTATTGTGTTTGTTTGTCTGTCTCGTTCTGTGTTACACTTACACCAGAACAGGGACTGCCTTCGTTGTTGTCCTTGGCTGCCTTGGGCCCTTTGAGGCAAGTAGGTAGGGACAGTGGGTGGGTTCAGACTTAGGGCGCACTGTCTTGTCTCATCCCTACCTCGCCGTCCTGACACTCTCATTAATGTACGGGTATTTTTAATGTACCCAGATTGCCAGCTAGATCTGCTTTTAAAGTGTCACTGTTGTGAAATTTTTTTTTGCAGAAATCAATAGTCCAGGCGATTCTAAGAAACTTTGTAATTGGGTTTATTATCCGAAAAATGCATTTTTATCATGAAAAAGCAGTTTGAAGCTCTCCCCCCTGTCTTCATTGTTCTCCTATGGAGAGAGCTAAAGAAAAGACCAAAACAGGACAACAAAGAGTTAATCTACAAATCCCTCACGGGATATCTCCTGTGACAGTCACCAGTGACCTGTCTGAGCTCGGATTACAGCTGTCACCCAGCTCCGTGCCTGTAATCCTCTGTTATCTGCTTTCTGCTGCCGGCTAACTCCCTCCTTCCTCCTCCCCCCTCCCCTCTCCCTAGAGCAGACAGGGTACGACTCCTGCAACAAGTCACAATTTTCAGATTTTTCAGAGTGGATGAAAAAGAGGAAGGAGGGGGGGACCTGGGAAAAGGCTTTTTACATGCAGATAATGGCAGATTTGGCTAATAAACCCAATTACAAAGTTTCTTAAAATCGCCTGGACTATTGATTTCTGCAAAAAAAATAAAATACGACAGTGACTCTTTAAGTACCATTCTGTGAGACAGAACAGCTTCACAACTTACACTATTTATTTTCACAGGATATTTTATGGAAAAATAAAGTCTGACATTGCAAAGTACAATTGGTTTCACAACAATAAGGGCTCAGATGGGTCTGTAGATGTAAAAATGCAAGCACTATGGCCTTTTAAATAATAGGAGGATAAAGGGGCTGAGGAAGGAAAGGGTTAAACATGAGGAGGAAAAATCAAAAGTGCAAGAAAGAAAATTTGCTTGGTCATTAAAGGACTACAGCAAAAATTAAAAAGTGCAGTGCAGGCAGGGGGTGCAAGAACATAAGAATCTATATTTACCTATCCCCATGCCCTGCAGCACTCCATCACTGCTCATGGAACCCTGCCAGCCTCCTAAGTCTCCTGCTTCTACAACATCATGTCCGGGCTCAGGAAAGCACATTTAGCCAGTCAGTGACTCGGGCAGGACACCACTTTAGTTACTGACTGACTGAGTGGGCACTTCCCACAGGGTGGTGACAACACACGGAACACAGGAGAAACTATAATTATAGATAAATATATATATAGAAAATATAAGTATAGAGCAAGTATGGTAGTTATTTTTGCAGTACTTGGCCAGTAATGGTAGTGTCGCGAGTCGTGATGCCAGTGCTAGTCCAGCACACAGGTGCGATGTTGGTACCTGATTTAGTGTAGCTGGTCTGTAGTGTTCCCCAAATGGTCCTTGACCTGACGGGTTGTGAGGGGTCCCTTGGGCTCTTGTCACGGTAGTCCTGAGTGGCAATTGACCCACCCAGACTATCAGTACCGCCACCCACAAAAAGGGGAAAAATAACCCAAGGTGTATGGCTAGTGTGTATAGATGATGGTGTGGAGGAAAGGATGACTGAGTCCCAGTGTTGAAAAAATAGAACAGCTTTACTGTTCAGTCTCTCAATAATATGAAACACTTTGGCAGCAAATAGATAATTTTTTGTACAGACTTTAGTACTTAAACTTGGTTGTGCTGCGGAGATGCTTGAAGGAGTAGATTATAGTATAGGGATTTGTAGCGATGCTTGGAAAGTTTAGAGTAGAGAAGAGTAGAGCAGCGTAGAGGAGTTTGTCAAAGGAGACCTAACTCAATGTAGTACTGTGCTCTGCCGGAGCTTTGGAGAATACTTGAGAGTGAGAAATACTTGTACCCGTGTATAGACTATAGTCTGATCACCTTCTGCCCTACAGTGTCTAGTCTCCCGTCCTAATAGGGTGATACAAGCCCCAGCCTTGGTTATCTGGGTGAAGCTAAATGTCCGGGGCTTCCCAGTTACCTGCGCTGTGAGGTAGGATATGTAGACCCTCTGGTAGCTTTGTCCTATGCAGGCTAGTTCCTCTTGTGTATCAGGATACTTCCCTGAACCTTTTAGGGTATATTCACACGAACGGGCTTGCAGTGAGATTCTCGCTGTGAGCCCGGCAGGTCCTGGCAGTTCCCATACACTACATACTTGCTGCGGTCTAAACGACCGCAGCGAGTATGTAATTCTGCCGCCCTTAAACCCTTCTGCTCTTGGCCGGCTCCCCCGCTGTAAGCATACTTTACCTGTCCTTGCTGCACGGGGTCCCGGCGTCCTGCTCTCCCGTCCGGCCAATTAGTGTGTTGCCCAGCCGCAGCCACTGATTGGCCGGACGGGAGAGCAGGACGCCGGACCCGTGCAGCGAGGACAGGTAATGTATGCTTACATCGGGGGAGCCGGCCGGGAGCAGAAGGGGTTAAGGGCGGCAGAATTACATACTCGCTGCGGTCGTTTAGACCGCAGCAAGTATGTAGTGTATGGGAACTGCCAGGACCTGCCGGGCTCGCAGCGAGAATCTCGCTGCGAGCCCGTTCGTGTGAATATACCCTTAGACTGGTTAATGGCGTGAGCTAGGATGATCCCTGACTGAGAGTGTCTCTGGTTGCTTCTGCATACACGTGTCTTAACCAACTCACTAAACACAAAACTGACTTCCTCCCACACTGGGCTAACTAGCTACTCCCCAGGGGCTGTGGGTGTGTGGAGAGGGCAGGGATAGGTAGAAGATGAAAGTGCATCTCCTATAGGTCAGCACTGAACACATGGTACAACAGCAACAGCAACCCTTTGCTAACATCAGCTGTGCAATGAAACAACAGTACTTAAAAGTAACACTGACAACTAGTGGTGAAACTAGAGAATACTTCCTTTAGCACCACTGAACCTGGAGAGAGAACTTTACGACAGGTGACTAGGGCACTTAACTGTAGGACACCACATATGTATAGATTTTCCCATGTTCCCATACTCCCATGCCCACACTTTATTTATTCTTTTTTTCAACTGAGTTCTCCTTTAAGGGGTTAAGACTGGTGTTTAAATTTCCCCTTTGTGTAACCCCTCATATAATTCTCTATCTTCCGGCCTTGACCATATAGCAGGTACAGAGTCTCTGATACAGAATATCATCATTTGCTGTTTTTCCATTATATAACAATATTTTCAGGTGATGTTTGTACAGGTTATCAATGATAAACTATAATCGCATTTTCATCAGCTGTAACGTCACCTTTCATTGCACCTAAAGAGGATTCAAGCAATGTCAATATGTGGGTGTGTGGTAAATGCTTTTATGATAATTTTTGTCCCTGGATAGCTAAATGGCGTAATAGCAATTAAAAGCAACTCTAGTCTTCAGTCATGAATGAGGGTTGCCATGACAACCTCCAGTCTACTGTCATATTTTGAAGCACGCCGCCAGAGTTAGAGGCTTAGCTGGGCCTCGCAGAATGAATTTTCCATTCATTGCAAGATTAGAAAAAAATAGAAAAGAGTTGTTTATAGTAGTTCTGCACAGGAACCAGTAGTTGCATTTCATAATTTTACTGAGCATCTTAAAGGAGAAGTCCGGCCAAAATTATTTTTTTTATATGTTATTACTTATGGAAAGTTATACAATTTTCTAATGTACATTAATTATTGGAAATGCTCATATACTGCTATTTCTCTTAATTTAGTGTATCAGGAAGTGTTAGAATTCTCTCAGAACCAGTGACGTCACGACGAAGGGTGTCATTCCTATGGAGTGACCAGCAGGGGGCACTCTCTATATAGAAGTTAATGAGTACCCCTGCTGGACACTCCATAGGAATTACAGTGTATGTAATGTAATGTTATGCACTGTACTTTTGTGACTTCATGAATAAATTTATGGAATACTTTGGGGAGCAAGTGTCCTTGCTCCCCAAAGTATCCCATAAATGTATTCAATGAATACATTTGCTGGGCACCGAGCAGGGAGGAAGAGAGGTGCCATCTACCTCCCCCCTCCCTGCTCGGTGCTGGGAACATATACAAAGTACTACTCCCCCATTATCTGCAGATAATGGGGGAGTAGTACCTTTTGCTATCCCTATCACCGCCCGCGCCACCGCCGCTCACACAGGGGCTGCTTTTTATGCCCCCCGCCGCTCCCCCTCCTCCTCCCGGCTTCAAACTTACTATCGCGCAGCAGATTCCCCGCCGCCCGCACTGCTCCTCACTATCCGGCCGGCCGCTGACTCCCGCACGCCCGCCCGCTTGTTTGCCCGCCCGTTCGCATGCCCGTTCGAACACGCCCCGTTCCTCACACTATCTGGCCGCCGCTCTCTGCTCTTGCATGCCGGCCGCGTCAGCCCGCCCCCACCCCGGCCAGGGACACCAGGAAGCGCCGTGCTCCCGGCCGGGGTGGAGGCGGGCATGCAAGAGAGAGCGGCGGCCAGATAGTGTGAGGAAACGGGTGAACGAGCGGGCGGGCGGGAGTCAGCGGCCGGCCGGATAGTGAAGAGCGGTGCGGGCGGCGGGGAATCAGCGGCGCGATAGTAAGTTTGAAGCCGGGAGGAGGAGGGGGAGCGGCGAGGGGCATGAAAAGCAGCCCCAGTGTGAGCGGCGGTGGTGGCGGCGCGGGCGGTGATAGGGATAGCAAAAGGTACTACTCTCCCATTATCTGCAGATAATGGGGGAGTAGTACTTTGTATATGTTCCCAGCACCGAGCAGGGAGGGAGGAGGTAGATGGCACCTCTCTCCCTCCCTGCTCGGTGCCCAGCAAATGTATTCATTGAATACATTTATGGGATACTTTGGGGAGCAAGGACACTTGCTCCCCAAAGTATTCCATAAATGTATTCATGAAATCACAAAAGTACAGTGCATAACATTACATTACATACACTGTAATTCCTATGAGTGTCGCAGGGGCGCACTATATATAGAAGTCAATGGTACTCATTGACTTCTATATAGAGAGTGCCCCCTGCTGGACACTCCATAGGAATTACACCCTTCGTCGTGACGTCACTGGTTCTGAGAGAATTCTAACACTTCCTGATACACTAAATTAAGGGAAATAGCAGTATATGAGCATTTCCCATAATTAATGTACATTAGAAAATTGTATAACTTTCCATAAGTAATAACATATAAAAAAATAATTTTGGCCGGACTTCTCCTTTAAGATTCAATGGGCATGTTATTTATAGTCACTATAGTATAGGCCTCCTTAAAAAACCTTTTGTCTAAGTGTCTTCTGTTTCTATATTTTAGACCAGGGATGGAGAACCTTCGGCCCTCCAGCTGTTGCAAAACTACAATTCCCATCATGCCTGGACACCCAAAGCTAATGCTTTGAGTGTCCAGGCATAATGAGAATTGTAATTTTGCGACAGCTGGAGGGCCGAAGGTTCCCATCCCTGTTTTAGACCTATACAATGTATGGCCAAAAATATGTCAACTCCTCTCTTTAAAGGAAAAGTCCGACCAAAACTATTTTTTAATATTTTATTACTTATGGAAAGTTAGAAAAATTTCTAATGTACATTAATTATGTGAAATGCACATGTAGGGCTATTTCCCCTAATTTAGTAGATCAGGGAGACTTCAGATTCTCTAAAAAACCGTGACATCACGAATCGGGGGTGTAATTACAATGGAGTGTCCAGCAGGGGCGCACTATATATAGAAGTCAATGAGTACCATTGACTTCTATATATAGTGCGCCCCTGCTGGAAACTCCATTGAAATTACAATGGATGTGTATGTAAATGTAATATACAGTGTTTTTGATTGAATACATTTATGGAATTGCATAAATGTAATCAATCAGTACATCACAGTAAGTCCGCCGCTACCGAACGCCCGCCGCCGCTCTGGACTACACTTAACTACTACTCACATCACCTGGCAGGACACTTGCTCCCCAAAGTATTCCATAAATGTATTCAATCAAAAACACTATATATTACATTTACATACACATCCATTGTAATTCCAATGGAGTGTCCAGCAGGGGCGCACTATATATAGAAGTCAATGAGTACCAATGACTTCTATATATAGTGCGCCCCTGCTGGACACTCCATTGTAATTACACCCCCGGTTTGTGACGTCACTTTTTTTTAGAGAATCTGAAGTCTCCCTGATCTACTAAATTGGGGGAAATAGCCCTATATGTGCATTTCCCATAATTAATGTACATTTGAAATTTGCCTAACTTTCCATAAGTAATAACATATGAAAAAATAGTTTTGGCCGGAGTTGTCCTTTAATGTTGAGTCACAGTATGACACACCCCAAGCAAACATATTCAAAGTGAATGTTCCACTACACGCTGTAATCAAATGTTTCCATGAGACCTGATTTTTTTTTAAACTGTTGCAGGTTGCTGAGATCTGGTCTGGTTTCTATATATGCTAATAAAGTAATTAGGTGCACTGGAGGTGCGCTCAGTGCGCTGATATGTCCTCCATCAGGTAAAAGGCGTCTTCTGAATTATATCTCAAGTGCACCAAACTGCTTTATTTACATATATAGAAAACAGAGCAGATCTCAGAAACCAGGCACTGGCACCATCAGAATCTGTGTGGCGGCACTGACCAGGTCATATGAAAATATTTGTTTCTGCCCCTTTTTTTGGCCTTCCATGCAGGAAGCAGAATTTTCCAAGTCTCACGTCGATCTGTGATGTCACCCAGCAGTAACGCACCTACCCAGAGGGCCAGCTCGCTGGCTTTTGGAGTAGTTGCTTTCTCAGAGTATAAACATCTCTCTATCTGGCTGAATTTGTGCAACCCAATCAACTTGCTTGTTTTGGAAACAGCTGTTTATTTTTTCACAGTTTGGTGGTCCACTCTTCGGCTTGGCTTGCTGTCAGCTCTGTTTTCTGGATGGTGGCATTTCCAAAGCTATGGTTGGTCCAAACTACACTCATTACTCATTTTGTTAATTAGGAAAATGTTTAAGGGCCCCATTGCCTTTAGCTCTCTATTAGTGGAGCCACTGGCTGTTTCCACTGAATTGAAAGATAAGGCATTTGCATTATTATTATGGCCCAGTCAGTACCATACCTTGTATTTTAACTTGTTAACATTAGCTATCTACTGCTCAACTAGATCAAACTACTGAATTCTTGGTAACAGCCCATACAACTACAAACAGGACCATCTTCATCGCTTGATTCTTGATAGTACAGTAGAGTATTACTCTCTCTGTCTGGGTTTCAGCTTTTGGCCTGTACTCCTCCAATAAGGTCAACACCAATAATCTCTCTTGATGCTGGGGAAAGATGCCTGGGGATATAATAATATTGTTTTGATAGATCAGTAGGACACTGAAAATTCGGTTCCCTCAAACATAATTCTATCAGTCTCTGAAAGGTTTTTGAGGCATTGGTATGACCAAAGGGCATACGCAAGAACACAGATAGCTTAATTGGTTTATAGTGTTCTCCTTAGCTTTTTAGGCTATGAGCACCTACCACTATCTACTGGCCAAGTCAAAAGTAGAAAAGTACATTGCACAGCCGAGGAATCCTGCACTGTGCATGGGTTCAGTCACCTATCATTCATGCAGATTTTACCTATCATATTTTATTGTCACACTGTTGCACACTGCTTAACAAACACTGAAGGGTATTGTCAGTGTAAGGATTAAACATTTCTGCTGTGTCATTACTACACCCACTAACACGTATGGGATTAAGATCATTTGGTCACATGCTGTCTTTCAACCAATGAGCGCAGTCCCTAGTCCAATCCCTGCTAACCTTGAAAGAAGTGGACCTAAACAAGTCTCAGATTGACCTCTGGCCAGTGCACATGACTGCTAGTTCAGATCCTGCTTATCAGATGATCCAGTCAGCAGCAAATTTTCTAAGTTTTCCTAAGTTTGCTGAGTAACAGTAAGGAGCAGATTTTGCCTCCATTCAAGTTAATTCAAGTATTTCAGAAGTATCTGTGAGAACAAGCTATATACAGGTTCCAGTATTCAGTGTCAGAGTTTACCCCTGCACTGTCCTAAAGACTACTAAATTCTACATTCTTCTTCAAACTTTGTCTATTCCAGGGTTGGAGAAATTGTGCAAGTGCCACCTGGCAGTGTTGCTCTATATTAGGCCTCCAGTTGGAGACGGTGGTTACCAGCTTTCACGTCAGTGATCATGCTCCTGCATACATCTTTCTCAGTATCATGTGACAGATCTGCTGTTCTCTTGTGAGTACGATTATTCTCTTCTTAACCACAGCAAACCAAATTGTCAAGATCCTCATAAGAAGAATGTGATTCCTTTCAAGGGAATCTGTCAGCTGTAATTCACGTTCCAAACCGCTCAAACTCTTAGACAGCTGTTAGGTCAAGGAGACACATTGTACCTTTTATATATAAAGCTGTGCTTTCATAGTGTAGAAAATACTTATATTCTTTGGTCCAAAAAGTCAGAGAGGCTTTTTCAAGCTCCAGAAAATCTGCAACAAGGAATGGATTAATTGCATCCTCCCTCCCTGCATAAATAATCTCTAGAAGCTAAGTCCCAGTGTATGTATCAGGTATGTTGTGTGTGTGTGTGTGTGTGTGGGGAATGAGATGTTACAGCTTGCTGCACTTTGTTTGTACAACAAAATCAAAGCATTTTTCTATGGTATGGAAGCACTGACAGATATAGGAAAGATACCATATGTCTCCTTGACCAGTTATGCTCAGCCAATCGCGGCTGAGGAGCTGATGACACGCCAGAGGGGGCCGGCATGAGGGACAGCTAGAGCGGGCCGGCTGGCCTCCCAAAGATGACGTCATTGTCACAAGATGGCGGCCGGGGGTCAACACGAATGCGGTAAGTATAATGCACCACACTTCCGGGTCTAGCGTGGGGGGGGGGCAACACAGGGAAAGGGGCCATTCACATACATAACACACATTACAAAGTTGTATAAAGTTTAGCGCTGCACTACCCCCTTAATGACAGAGCCAATTTTTCAGATTCTGCATTGCGCTCAAAGAATTGACATGTCTATCCTTTCGACAGAATGCGGAATCGGCCCGGCCATAGAATGGTGTCTGTGGCATAGCTGTATAGGTGCGCAGCCATGAACAGGTACAACCATGGAATCCGGGCGTATTCCGTAGTGTGAACTTTTCCGGGCGGATTCTGTAGTGTGAACCCGCCCTTAAAGGGTGCCTTTAGACAGAGAGATATATCGGACAGATTTTTAAAGACAAAGCCAGGAATGGATTAGAAAAGAGGAAAAACCTCAGTCTTTCCTTATGACCTGTTCCCTGTTTATAGTCTGCTCCTGGCTTTAGCTTCAAAAATCTGTCAGATAAATCTTTCTGTAAATACACCCTAAGGCAGAGCATAGATGAAGAAGAAGGAAGTTTAAGATTAAAACTCCCTCTTCATGATGCTCCCCTGGCAAACCTTCTCTAGCTCCTCACTGCTATTTATACACCTGGATTCTGGCAGTGACGTGCTGTTACATGTGGTTTCCACTAGGGATGGTCCGAACCTGCCGAGGTTCGGGTTCGTATGAACCCGAACGCTCGGCAGCAGATTCCCGCTGTCTGTGCACTCCGTGGAGCGGGCGGATCCAGCGGGAGTAACGCCTGGAAAACTGGGATACAGCCTCATTACCGAGGGTTCGGGTTCGTTCGAACCCGAACCGAACTCGGTTCGGACCATCCCTAGTTTCCACAGAGGTTCTACAGTGGATTAGTAAAAGTTCTCTGTTATTTGCAGCAGAACATTAATACAAAATCGGCATGATTTAATGCTAATTTTTGGGATCTTTCCCTGGAGCAAATGCAGCCCTGTGAACTTATCCTTTATTTGTCCTTGTTCATTATTTTGTTCCGTAACTGGAAGTTATAGGGGATGAAAAGTTTGGGGGAGATTTATCAAAGGGTGTAACATTTAGACTGGTGCAAACTGGCCACAGCAACCAATCACAGCTCCTCTTTTTCCTTTCACCAGAGCTGGAAGCTGAGCTGTGATTGGTTGCTGTGGGCAGTTTGCACCAGTCTAAATTTTACACCCTTTGATAAATCTCGCCCTTTGTGTTTGTACAATTCTTGAGCTGAATCCATCTTCTCCGGGCAGTGAAATTCAGAAAGATCACTCATCTCCAGTCAGCACCACTCTCATACAACCTGGAGGAAGCTCAGCCAAAAGAAATATGTACTTCAATGCATGCCCAAAACTTATTGAAGATATCCGTACATTCCACCAGCAAGATAGCTGACACTAATTACTTTTACAACAGCAGACAACAGGAGTCTGACATGGAACTCAGTGCAGCAACTGAACTGTAGCAAATCCCTGGAGAAAACTTCTGTTCTGGACAGTTCCTGACATAAACAGAGGTGGCAGCAGAGAGCCCTGTGTCAGACTGGAAAGGAAGCTCTTCTTACTGCAGGACATACAACAGCTGATAAGTATTGGACTATATAATTTTTTTACACCAATTAATTTAAAAACTATTTTTCTTCGGAGTATTGCTGGAAAAGTTAAACTATAACTGATTATGTATTTGCAAGTACTTGACGTGTCTCTTACACAATTTGTGTATGCATCTATTTAAAAAACGGATTACATTTAATTGGATAAAAATGATGATTAAATGCATAGACTGCAATCCCACTTATCTATTACACTAATGCAACATCAACATTTATTATTTGTCAATAAAAGAGAATTGAGTTGATAGGCTTCTGTTTACTAGTCAAGGTTTCATATTTCGGTTCTGTGACTGATTATCATCTGCATGGTTTTAGGATTAATGTTTAAATCTTGAGTACCTATTAAAAAAAATAAAGGGGTTTTCTATAACATGACATTGATTACATATCCTTATGGTGTGTTTACACGGAACAATTATTGTTTGAATTTTTGCGATACTGATCGCATTTGAGTGATAATCGGCTTGTGTAAACACAGCGATGTCACGTTTTCCCATACACAGGAAACTTTGACACAGCTGAGCATTTCTCTGACTGAATGGGGGGCGGGCAGAGGGTTAGGCAACATCTACATCTTTTTCTTTTTAATTAAACAGTATGACATGACATCCTCTATTGAGACCCCAATACTGTTTTTTTTGTTTAGTTTTTTTTTTTAAGTAGAATTCCCATCTGTTTCATAATAAGCCAGGTAAAACAAAACAAAACAAAAAAAAACTGCAGCAGCCTAGTAGTACCAGGGTGGCAAGGGCCATTTATTTTGGTGCCTCCCAGCCTAATAATCCCAGCCTGCTACTTCAGACCCAGAACACCATTTTTTTTACGCTCCTGGTCTGCTTGTACCTGGCTTCTCTAAGTACCCATGTAGCGATGGGTACTGTGGTAATAATTTGGGGGTTAGTAATAGTCATTTTACAGGCTAACGCTAAGCCCGAGCTTAGTTATAGTGATTACTATTTTTATTAAAAATAAAAACACCCTTATGGTGCGTTCACACCTACAGGATCTGCAGCTGATTTTCTGCAGCAGATTTCATTTAAATAACTGAACACAGCATCAAATCTGTTGCAGATCTGCTGCAGATCCTGTAGGTGTGAACGCACCCTTACGCTCCTCGTTGACCATTTCATTATTAAAAATATGCCGGATATCAACATAAACCCCCGACTCTGACGTAGTCCTTGGGATTGCCACAGTTTGGTTGCAGGTTGCAGTTTGGGCACTCGGTTTCTAAAAGATTCGCCATCACTGCTCTAGTAGATTAGCTCTGTGGACAGGTCCATATCTTACTTATTCTTCCTGCGCTTCTGATGGCAGCTTGACTGTGACAAATATCTTATAGTCCCATTCCTTACAACTGACACCCTCCCTGTTTTGATGGGGCTTTCCAGTTTGAGAGGTAGTACCAGATGGACACAAACCCAAACTGTGGAAGCCCATAGCAATCCAAAACCTCAAAATATTAAAGGGAACCTGTCACCGGGGACGCAGGCACAGAGCCTGCCTGACTCCCCGATGCAGCCCCCGGATACTTACCTTCCCGATGAGTCCCGTTCCTGAAGCCGATTCTGGGACGAAGATATCAGCGCCCGAAGCCGTGCGCGCGCCGCTGAGATGAGTCCGACGCCCATAGGAACAGGACTCGTCGGAAAGGGTAAGTATCCGGGGGCTGCATCGGGGGGTCAGGTGGCTCTGTGCCCGAGTCCCTGGTGACAGGTTCCCTTTAAGCTTTGTTGATGTAGTGTGTTCTAGGGCACCCAGCTGCCAACTGTAGAGAATGTATTGATAAATGACTTGTCTCGAAGGGTACGCTTACTTCATGTGGATTTCATGCGCAGTAATCAGCAATTTTTAGTGTAGATTTCAAGCATGCACTGATCATATACTATAAGATAGCTGCTTAGCAGCTATAAGATGGCAGCTTTTCATGTTTATTTAGTTCAGATTGCTCTGTCCTCACAAAATATTTTGGGACTCTTTAGAGCGAATCTTACAGTGTAATCCACTGCTCTGTGGACGATTTCCAAGGGAACTCTGTTGCAATGCAATATGGCTAGCCAACAACTCATCTTGGACTACCACAGGGTAATCCACAGGCTGCCAAGACACTTTAGACAGTATGGATGTTGATGAAGAAGAGGACTAATGTTTCTTGCATTCCCACTCAATAAAGTTTTTGGCCTGTGATTTACCCTCCTTTTTCCCACTCTAAATCCCTCTTCACTGTTTATGATGAGGGAGGTAGACTGACTGCTATTGCGGCGATGTATAGTGCTGGGAAACCTATGCTCTGTGTGCTGTCATAGTAGGTATGATGCATATGTGCTGCTTCATGACCTGTGCCGCATCAAGGTACACTCAGCCTCAGCTCAACTCTGTTAACAATGACAGCAATGGCCGAGAGACTTGGAAGAATATGGCCGAATAATCACTTTGTGTAATAGGGCCGTAAGGCTATGTTCACACATAGTAATTCCGCCAGTCTTATTTTCTTATTTCAACCAAAACCAGGAGTGGGTGGAAAACACAGAAGCTGTGCAAGTCTTTCCATTATAATTTTGCCCTGTCAGTTCCACTCCTGGTTTTGGTTGGAAAAAGACGGACGGAAATACTGTGTGTGAACATATGAAAATATGATTCTAGAAAGATTCTGGAGCATCATTGGTTGGTGTAATACAGTATTTCTCCATACAGTGTTATCTCCAACCAGGTGAGGAACAGGAAGGCTATTTTAAACTTTGTATTCCTGCTGCAGCTGTTCAAATACCTGTATAAAGAGTGTTGCTGCATTTAAAAAATATACAATAGTTCAGAATTACATGTTGCTTTCTCCTGATCCATATTTGTGTACAAAGAATTCTTATGGGCAATTAACCCCTTCAGGACCAATGCCTGTTTTCCGAAATTTGAACATCCCTCTTTGAAAGAAAGGTAGTCATGCCACATAAATTAGTTAATAATTTACATTTATAAAGTGTCTTCATTATGCTGGCATCATTTGGTAAATGTTCTTTTACATTTGTAATATGCTAGAAGATGTATAAAGTTTGCAATTTGCAAGAAATCTTAAAAAAAAACATGTTATGTTCTATTTTTGGACGATACATATCAAATGTTGATGTACAGTATGGAAAACACATATCCATCACACAGTGCTGATACACAGCTACATTTTGAAGTCTCCATTCGTGACATACAAGTTCCAAATCGGTATCGGAGATGTAAAGTGTCAAATATATAACCTTATATGAAAACAAAATTCCTTTATTTATCTTTTATTAATATGTGGATTTATCCAAGAATTTTCAGTTTTCAGAATGAATACCTATGTATATATCATACCAAAATTAGTTATGAAATTTCTCCCCTTGCACACATCAGAAAACTCTATCCGGATTTCTTATCCAGAAATCTGGATAGAGTTTCTGACCCATAGGGCCCGTTCAAACTAAGCAAAAGAGGTTTACTTTCAAGCGGAGCTCTCGCTGCAGACACCGCTTAAAATTCTGCCTGTCTCAATGATTCAATGAGATTTCTTGTGTGCCTCCTCTCTCTGCTCAAAAAATTTACATGTCAATTCTTTAGGCGGAGTTGCCAGAAAAATCTTATTGAATCAATTGGAAAGGCAGAAAGTCCATCTTTTTTGCTCTGTGTGAACAGGCCCATAGGGTTGTAATGGGCACAGGCGCTTTAGGATTTGTCCTAAAAGGATTTTATAGATCCTGTCCTATTTTCATTTGGAGTTGTCATAGAATCCTATAGGTGCATCCAGAAACTGGACAGAGTTCTGGATGCGCTACCATACCAGCCCAGGCCAGTGTCAACAATTGGGCAAATGCCACTGGGTGCTACACTTGGCCCTTTAACTGTACATGCTTCTAATCAGGAGCACATGCAGTTAAATGCAGCACTGTTGAAATATTGGCTCCCTACCCTGTCAATCACCCTTCTGGCCAGAGGCACAATTATGCCTCCAGCCACAAGATGCCGCTTTTTCCCAGCGCTCTAGCACCCCAGAGGAGAAGAAGAGCTGGAGTGCACCACTGCTGCAATGCAGCAGGTAAGTATCTGTTTTAATTTTTATTTTTTTGGTCAGCAAGTACTGACCACATCCTAAAGTCTTCCTTATCAGTATTTCCTGACTGTATTTTGGCAAGTTTTTTTTTTACAAGGAATTCACCATTCGGTTAAATGTGATAATTTTATTGCTTAAGTTGTTATACATGCAGTGACACCAAATATGTTTGCCTTTTGTTTTGTTTTTCTTTGTCAGAACAGTAATGCAAAGATTTAGGGTAGCTTCACACATACCGTATTCGCAGCGGATTACACCCTGCAAGTTTCCAGCGAAATCCGTGTAGTATGTAGTATGTAGTATGAAGATCTATGGGGTTACATATCTGCAGCAGAATATTCGTTCCACTGCGGATATGTAAGCTGCCCCGTTAACCCCCCCGCCGCATACAGTACCTGCTCGGTGCCGCGGCTGTGTGTGAGGCTCCCGGATCCCCATCAGCCAATAAGTGCTGCTGTGCACTGATTGGCTGATGGGGAGCCGGGAGCCTCACACACAGCCACTGCACAAAGCAGGTAATGTAGGCTCCGGGCCGGGGGCTGCGGGTGGTGGGAGGTTAAAGGAGCCGGGTCACATACTGGCAGCGGAATGAAGATTCCGCTGCGGGTATGTGACCGATTCACTGACCCACTACCATGATCTGCAGCGGATTTCGCTGAAAACTTGCAGTGTGAAATCCGCTGCGGATCCTGTACGTGTGAAGCTACCCTTAAACAGTTTGAGAACTCCGGCCTTGCTTCGGGGATTTGCGCTCCGGCTTGCTTCGGGGGTTCCTGGCTTGATATCCTGGTTAGCCAATCAGTGCGCTGACCCAAAGCAAGCCAGAGCCTGGAGCAGGTACAGTGTGCTCCGGCCAGCAGGGGGGTTAATGGGCGGCATTTCCATACTCACAGCAGGATGCCAATCCTGCTGCGATTATGTCTTCTCATTCAAAATGAATGACAAGGCATCTACAGCGGATTTCGCTGCGAATCTGCAGCATAAAATCCGCTGCGGATCCATTGTTTGTGAAGCTACCCTTAGGCTGCATTCACATCTGTAATAAGATTCTGGGAGCAGGGGATCTGTACAGATATGCGCCGCAATGTAATAAATCAGCCGTGCAGTGCTTTCATTACAGCGCAGCGCATATCTGTACAGTTCCACCGCTTCCAGCATCTTGTCACAGATGCTGCCCGGGCGGGGGAGAATCCATTAAAGGCATTCCACATCCGAGTTCAGTGCGGAACACGGAAAGTGTGCATGCAGCCATAGCCAGATTTTTGAAGCCAAAGCCAGTGACAGACTATAAATAGAGAACAGGTCATAAAGGAAAGACCGAGATTTCTCCTCTTTGCAAATCCATTCCTGGCTTTGGCTTCCAAAATCTGTCAGATAAATCTCTCTCGCGTATTCCGCTATCCGCCGAAAGAAGTGTCATGTCACTTCTTTTGGTGGAATGCGGATTCAGCCGGCCCATAGAATGTTGTCTATGGGGCCGGCTTAAAGGCGCGCAGCTGTGCGCGCGGACAGCTGAAGGAATTCTGCGGCGTTTATCCGCGAGAATTCCGTAGTATGAACCCACCCTTAGACTAATATTGATGAACAGTAACTGGCAAAATATTATTTAGCAGCAGTCTTTCTTTATTATAAACAATCTAAGACGCCTGGTGATGGTGTATAATCCACTCATAAAGCAAACAACTTTTTGTTTATTTAAAGATTTTCAAATAAATACAAATATATCAAAAAGTAGAAACTCTTGAAACGTTGCATGTGTATCACGGACATGTGGGATTTACCATCTCTCCTCTGTGAATAGCATCCGAATTGCCATGAGCTGAAACAGGATGCTCTGAAGTTTTCTGTGCCGCTATGTACACACTGGATGATATGCTTATTGCTCGTACGATTGTACTGTACTGTATGTGTGTATTTACTGTATTGTACTGTATGTGCTGAAACTATGAAACACAAGAAGTTAAAACATTTTTTTTTATAAAAAAAAGGAAAAGTTCCTGCATTTCTTTATTTGTATACTGGGTGATAATTATACCAGCTGAGGAGCTGCTGGACTGAAACACATTAATTACCCAGTTGTTGGATTTAGGATCATATTCACATTATCATTAATCTAATGGGTCTACCAATAACAATTACAACAAGCAGAAGAATGGCCCTGTAAAGAGCACCACTGAATACTAACACTAAAGTACACAGCATATAGATTTTGTAGACCTATTAAAGGTCATGAGGATGTGAAGGATAGCCTTTGATCCATACAATGGGTAGGAAACATGCTGTCCTAGTATTAATCCTCTGGATAGATGAGAATCAGAAGCGGCCCATTATTTCCCCCTCCATCACAGTGTGACTCATGCCACATTACTGCAATACAGGTGGAAATAACAAGCTGACAGGATGTGTGCGGCTCGCTGCTGTGCACAAGAAAGCTCAGGGGGGGGATACATATGTGCAAAGACCCCAGGTAGATCCACAGGCTTTTAGATAAATGCACACTACAAGAAATATGGTTGATATTCACCAGTTTTTGTAAAAATCCTTATATAATGCACTGTGTGATAGTTGTTTACTAGAGATGAGCGAACCGGGTTCGGGTCGATCGGAACCCGAACGTTCGGCATTTGATTAGCGGGGGCTGCTGAAGTTGGATAAAGCTCTAAGGTTGTCTGGAAAACATGGATACAGCCAATGACTATATCCATGATTTCCACATAGCCTTAGGGCTTTATCCAACTTCAGCAGCCACCGCTAATCAAATGCCGAATGTTCGGGTTCCGATCGACTCGAGCATGCTCCAGGTTCGCTCATCTCTATTGTTTACTTCTAATATCTAGTAGTTTTGTCCACTAAAGTGATGGAATATTGTAAGGTTATGCCATTATATACTGGGTGGTATAGGTCCTACCACTGAGACACTCATCCTTAAAGGGGTTGTCCAGAGAAAATCTTTTTCTTTCAAATCAACCGATAGCAGAAAGTTATATAGATTTGGAATTTACTTCTATTAAAAAAATCTCAAGTCTTCCCATACTTATTAGCTACTACCGTGTTTCCCCGAAAGTAAGACCCTGTCTTACATTAATTTTACTCCCAAAAGTCCCACCCTGCCTTACTTTCGGGGGAGGCCTTACATTGGGAAATTCCTCTACTGTTTTTCCTCCTAGTCATTCCCCTTCCTTTTTTCTGTCATTCCTCCTCATTCCCCCTGTACTTCTCATGCTTCCTCTCGCTCCTCCATATTCCTCTCCTGTATACATCCCCATTCATTTCCCCCTTATTCCTCTTTGATCCTTTGGATTTCTCATGCTTCCTCCCACTCCTCCTTATTCCTTTCCTATCCTTCTTCTTATTCATTCCCCTCCATTTCCCCTGTTCCTTCTCATTCCACAGACACACATACACACCTTACCTTTCTTCTGTCTCAACGCGATTCCTCTGCGGTACCGGGCTGACGAGGTGACGTTCGGCCAATCAGCTGCGAGCCGGCTGACTGGCCAATCGCAGCTCGAGCTGACTGGCCAATCGCAGCTCGAGCAGCAGGATGCGCCGCAGGCCATTTACTGAAGGCGGAATACGGGCGGCTCCTGGATGGAGCGAGGTACCGTAGCAGTTCCTGTACTTTCCCCAGGGACCCCACCCATATGCGGCCTTACATTCCCCCCTCCCAGCTACCCTGCTCTACAATCGGGGGGTGCCCTACATTGGCGGACCCCCCCGAAACCCTCACCCTGCCTTACTTTCGGGGGGGTCCTACTTTCGGGGAAACACGGTATATGTCCTGTAGGAAATGTTGTTTTATTTTCAGTCTGACACAGTGCTCTCTGCTGACATCTCTGGATGAGACAGAAACTCTGTCTTGGTTTTCTATGAATCTCCATAGCTCCTGTTCTGGACAGTACCTGTCTCGGCCAGAGATGTCAGCAGAGAGCACTGTGTCAGACTGAAAATATTACATTTCCTGCGTGACATACAGCAGCTGATACCTATGGGAAGACTTGAGACTTTTAATAGAAGTAAATTACAAATCTATATAATGCTACACGGAACGATTATTGTGCGAATTCGCACGATAACGATCGAATTCGAACGATAATCGTACGTGTAAACGCTGCAAATGATCAAATGACAAATCGTTCATTTTGATCTTACAACATGTTCCAAAATCGGCGTTTGCAAAAAATTCGCAGATTGTTCCGTGTAAACAGTCGTTCGCCGATTTAACCAATGTAAGAGATAGGCTTAAGCGATCACAAAACAATCGCAAAACGATCACAGAACGAATTTCCGTACGATATATCGTACCGTCTAAACGCTGACCGTTATAAAAAAAAATCGTTACTCCGACATCGTTAGTCGTACGATCGGGCCAATTATCGTTTCGTGTAAACGCAGCATAAGTTTCTGATATCAGTTGAATTGAAAGAAAAAGATCTTCGCTGGATAACCTCTTTATGGTGCCTTCACACGTACCGTATCGCTGCGTTTTTATAGATGTGTTTTTAGTGCGATTTTTACATGCGCATTTTGATTTTCACATGATTTTCATGTGAAAATCAAAACTCGCATGTAAAAATCGCACCAAAAACGCAGCGATAAAAACGCAGCGATACGGTACGTGTGAAGCTACCCTCAATGGGAATCTGTCAGCTGCAAGACATTGCTGCTTGGAGCTTGGGAAAGCCTCTTTGACTGATTGTAGCAGAGAAGCACAGCTGGATATATAAAAGGTACCAAAAAAACATGCAGAACAGTGGTTGCACAGAGGTGGGGTGCTTGGCTGTCTTTTTTGATTTCTGTATACAGACCAGCTGTATACTGTACATACAACAGGCAGTGTCAGTGATGCTGCCTTTCAGTCTTGGTAAATATATATATCCGTCGAACTCAAATGGCAAATTTAGGGTAGGTTCCCATCGTATTCTGTGCCACTATCGTGGAATACTGTGGGCAAATGGAGTCACCAAGTGGACCTCTTAGGGTCATATCTGCTAATTATAACAGGACTGAGTAATGGTGCGTTTACACAGGCAGATTTTTCTGACCAATTTTGGAGGCCAAAGTCAGGAATGGACTTGAAAAGACAGGGAATCTCAGTCTTTCCTTTATGACCTGTTCCCTGTTTATAGTCTGTTCCTGGCTTTGGCTTCTAAACTCTGTCAGATAAATCTCTCTGTGTAAACGCACCATTACAGTCTGCTGTTCTATTGAGTCCTGTTATGGGAAAAATGACGTCTTAGCTCTTTTTAGTGCAGAGAGAGGTGTCTGGCATCATTTGGTGCTCCTAGAAGATTGTGCCTCAATACCAGGCCTTAGGGCCCTTTTACACGGAAAAATTATCTGACAGATTATCTGCCAAAGATTTGAAGCCAAAACCAGGAATGGATTTGAAAAGAGGAGAAATTTCAGTCTTTCCTTTATTACCTGATCTCTGTTTATAGTCCATTCCTGGCTTTGGCTTCAAATCTTTGGCAGATAATCTGTCAGATAATCTTTCCATGTAAAAGGGCCCTTAGGGTGGTATTACACGAAGCGATTATCGTTCGAATAATCGTTTAATCGGTCGTATTTGAACGATTATCTTTAAGTGTAATAGTAGACAACGATTAAACGACGAACGATTGGTCGTTGGTCGTTTAATAGGTTTTGAATCTATTTTTATCGTTTGTCTTTTACACATCGTTCGCACATCGTTCGTTTGAATAAGATGTCGTTAGCCGTTCCCTGTTCATTCGCAAATTGAAAGGGGAGTGTTCTTGAATTTTGTTGCTCCAATATAACCGATAATCTTTCCGTGTAGTAAAACGAACGATTATTAGGCAACCGCTATTGCGATCGTTGGAGATCGTTTATCGTTAATCGTTAATTGAAAAAAATCGCTTCGTGTAATACCACCCTTAGGCTGCATGTACATGTTCTGTGTTCACTGTGTGAATCACGGACGGTAAATGCCTGTCCTGGACTGTTTCCCCACACGGTATGATGCAACAATATCATGCTGGGAGCGGGGAAACTGTTTAAATCAGGGAGGGGGAACCTCCGGTCCTCCAGCTGTTGCAAAACTACAATTCCCAACATGGGAATTGTAGTTTTGCAACAGGGTCGAAGGTTCCCCCTCCCTGGTGTAAACCTCTGCAGAACTAAACTGACAGAGCTGCGTGGCTGTCACTATAGTGCCGCAGAGATTCAAACAGTTTCCCTGATCCCAGCATGATATTGTTGCATCATGCCATGTGGTAAAACAGTCCAGGATAGGCATTCACTGTCTGTGACGTCTATGATTCACAGAGCGAAAACGAAATGTATGAATGCAGCCTAAGGCCGGGTTTACACTACGTGTAACACCGGCCTTTCTAGGACACGGCCAGATCACAGAACGGCCGGTGTTACTGAAGATCATCCTGGCCGATACTGCATTACCGGCCGGATGATCTTCATTTCTGGTGAATTCGGATGTGGTGACTGGTGCGCCTGCATCCTAATTCCCCGCTGCACACAATGGAGCGAGCGGCTGGAGGCAGGTATTCATATAAAACCGAGACAGAGTTCCTGTCTAGGCTAGAGACATCAGCAGAGAGCACTGTGTCAGACTGAAAATAAAACACCACTTCCTGCAGGACATACAGCAGCTGATAAGTATGGAAAGAATTAAGATTTTTTAATAGAAGTAAATTACAGATGTATATAATTTTCTGATATCAGTTGATTTGAAAGAAAAAGATTTTCGCTGGACAACCCCTTTAAGCCTGTTAAATGTGTGTTCTGAGACCTCCTAAAATCTGCACCTCTCTATAAGAGGACAAAAATATTCTTGTATATTTTCTCGTACTCGTACATTCAAGTTTCGGATACCTCTAAGTTGGTGTGCGCGACAGGATCCTCCAAAAAATCCAGCATGTGGGCAGTCCTCTTCTGACACGAACTGTGGTACAGGCCTCCCAAAGGTGCAGGAAGCACTGTTGACTGTATTGTAAGGGTGTTGCAATGCAGTCTATGGCACTTTAAGGAGTTCCATACCACGGCTCGTGTCAGAAGAGGACCACCCACATGCAGGATTTCTCTCAGAGGATCCTGCCGCTCTTGCTAAGCAATAGGTGCCCTTTAAAGGAAATTTATTACTTAGATTTTCTTTCACTTTTTTTCAAATGGAAGTCAGAGGATAAACGCATCCAAATGGATGCAAACAAATGCTTCTGTTTTTGCAAAAAAAGACAGATGTGTTAAATGGACTGCAAAAATGCAGTGTGAACTCAGGCTTAGGGTACAAACACACACGCCGTATAAGCAGCGTATTTACTGCTGTGATACGCAGCAAATACGCAACAGATACGCAGCAGATTAGATCTAAATAACTGAACACAGCATCAAATCTGCTGCGTATCTGCTGCGTATACTGTGTGTGTGTTTGTACCCTTAGGATAGCTTCACACGTACCGACTCACAGCCTTAATAACGCTGCGAGTCGGCTAGGTCCTGGCAGATCACTTTCACTACATACACATAGCGGTCTGCAGGCTGCTTAACCCCTTCAGCTGCCGCCCGGCTCCCGCTCCGTTCCCGCTCTGTATACATTACCTGTCCTCGTTGCACGGGGTCCCGGCGTCCTGCTCTCCTGCCCGGCCAATCAGTATGTTGCCCTGCCGCAGCCACTGATTGGCCGGGCGGGAGAGCAGTACGCCGGGACCCCGTGCAGCGAGGACAGGTAATGTATACAGAGCGGGAACGGAGCGGGAGCCGGGCGGCAACTGAAGGGGTTAAGCGGCCGGCAGAATTACATACACGCAGAGGTTATTCAGACCGCTGTGTGTATGTAGTGAAAGTGATCTGCCAGGACCTATCCGACTCGCAGCGTTTTTAACGCTGCGAGTCGGTACGTATGAAGCTACCCTTAAAGGGAACCTGTCACCTGGCATTATGGTGCAGAGCCCGCCTGACCCCCCGGTGAAACCCCGGATACTTACCCTTTGCTGCAAGTCCCGCTCCTGGACCCGGGCCCCGGCTGGAAATATCGGCGCCAGAAGGTGAGCGTGCGCTGTATGCAAATTACCAGAGATGAGTCCGAATGTCCATAGAGAATGACTGGAGACATCATTCTCTATAGGCGTTGGACTTATCTCTGCAGCGCGCGCGCACCGCTTCCGAAGGCGAGATCTCCGCCCTAGGACCGGGTCCAGGAGCAGGACTTGCAGGAAAGGGTAAGTATCCGGGGCTCCAATGCCGGTTGACAGGTTTCCTTTAACCTCTTAAGGCCATATGCCCCCCCCACGATGCGATTGCGGAGGGGGCAACCCTTGTTCTTACTGAGCCGGGCCTCAGCATCGGAATGACGCTGATTCTGGCTCGGTATTCTATTGCAATGGTCTGCAGCAGACCAAAGCAATAGAGCACCGATCTCATGGATCGGTGTTGTATAATACAGCTACACTGATCTCTATGAGCGATCAGTGTAGTTGTATTAGAAGTCACCCAGGGGGGCTTCTAATTACTGTATGAGTGTCTTTATTCATAAAAAATCCCCTTCCCTAATAAAAGTCTAAATCACCCCCCTTTTCCCATTTAATAAAAATAAACATGTTTGCTATCGCCGCGTGCATAATCGCGCAAACTATTAATTTATCACATTCCTGATCTTGCACAGTAAACTGTGTAAGCGCAAAAAATTTTGCATTTTTGGTCGCATCAAATCCAGAAACATTGTAATAAAAAGCGATCAAAAAGTTGCATATTCGCAATCAAGGTACCGATAAAAAGAACACATCATGGCGCAAAAAATGACACCTAACACAGCCCCATAGACCAAAGGATAAAAGCGTTATAAGCCTGGGAATGGAGTTTTTTTTTCTGTAGAAGGTTTTCTGTAGAAGCCATCAAATAATATAAAAGTTATGCAAGTTGCATATCGTTTTAATCGTACCGACTTGAGGAACATATATAACATGTCAGTTTTTCCATAAGACAAATGGCGTAAAAACGAAAAAACCCCAAAGAAAAAGAATTGCGGTTTATTTTTTCAATTTCACCGCGCATATAATTTTTTTCTGGTTTTGCAGCATATTTTATGCAAATGTGGGTTTCTAGGTGAAAAAATGCAAGTGCTATGGCCTTTTAAACACAAGAAGGAAAAAACAAAAATGCAAAAACAAAAATTGGCCCCGTCCTTAAGAGGTTAAAGGGGTACTCCGGCCGAGGCGGGACTTTGCTATGGCCACAGAATGGCTGAGCTGCCTTGAGACGTTACGTCTTATGTGGCAGCTCACATCAGGAAGCGGCCACGGGACGGGTGTACCGGGTGGCGCGATCCGGGACCCGGCGCTGGAACAGGGTAGGTAAGTGACCAGCGGTGGCTATAACTGAAAAATACCCCCGGGCCGGAGTACCCCTTTAACTACACAGGCAGAGAGGTCACATAAAGGCACATCTTGCTAAACATTATTAATAAATATGGCCTATTTCTATCAGGCTTCAGTCTCGCTCTTTTTTTTTTTAAGTTTTGAAGACCATCCAGTGACTCACATAAGGAATTAGGCATATTTATACATATACACCATTTATGGCAGAATTGGCTCCATATACTTTGTGTCTTTCTGCATCTGCACAGGACACTACCTTGTCTCCACTACTTCTAGAACTTCTCTGATAAGACTTCTCCAGGCAGGTATCACTCAGTGTGCACTGTGTCCTACCTGACTAGCAGGAGCCTCAGCGGTCACATGACCCAGGCCGGAGCTCCAGGTGGACAGAGTACCTCTATCATGTCGCAGCCCTCAGTGTACACAGCTCCCAGCAGCTGCTGCGTTACCTCCATTAGGAGCCGCACGTGTAGCTGTCCCCACCTGTGACTCAGCCTGTCCTTGTGACGTGACTGACTGTCCGGGTCCTCACATCCAGCCAGCTGCTGCACTTCACTGATAGCAGCCGAGCCCGTCACACTGCCCGGAGCGGGGTCACACGGCTGAGGTAAGTGTGCTGCCCGTGTCATGTGTGCGGGGGCTCCTGCTGTGTACACACCACACGTGCGGCTTCTACTACTTCATTGGGCTTATTACTTATATGCATGCATGTATGCAATATCTGTGTATATACTGCTAATGTGTATATACATGTAATATCTGTATATATACTGCTAATGTGTATATACATGTAATATCTCTATATATACTGCTAATGTGTATGTACATGTAATATCTGTATATATACTGCGAATGTGTCAGTGTTATGTGTATATACATGTAATATCTATATATACTGCTTATGTGTATATACATGCAATATCTGTATATATACTGCTAATGTGTCAGTGTTATGTGTATATACATGTAATATCTGTATATATACTGCTAATGTGTCAGTGTTATGTGTATATACATGTAATATCTGTATATATACTGCTAATGTGTCAGTGTTATGTGTACAGCCTCAAGGATACAACCTGTCAGCATCGTCTCTGCAAGATTCTAACAAGTTTTCTGCTAGGTTATTTTTTATTTATTTTTGCATTATAGGGTGCCTTCACACGTACTGTATCGCTGTGTATTTATCGCTGCGAGTTTCTCGCACATAAATCCACAGTGATACTGATTGCTATCAAGTCAATGTATGTGTATTCTCACTGTGTTTGGTGCGATTTTTACATGCGAGTTTTGATTTTTTATATGATTTTCACAGGCGAGTTTAACACCACAAAAAACGCAGCCACTTTCATGCGAGTTTGATGCGAGTTTTGTGCGAGAAATAAGCAACGATACGGTACGTGGGAAGGCACCCTTTAGCAAATCTCGGTATATAGATATACATGTAGGTTTATGGAGGTGTAAATATATATATGGGTATATGGAGGTATAAAGAAATATATATGTGTGGGTATATGGAGGTATAAGGATATATATATGGATATATATTACACTGATGTTTTAAAAAAACAAAACAAAAAAAAACATCTTTATCTTTAAATAAGCCAGGTATTACATGTATACTTTACCACCACCTTTAGTACATAATATTATCCCAGTTATATTACTCGGTCTCTCGCTGTATTACACGTGTGCATATTGCATTTATGTTATCCAGCTCTAAATACCAATTACCAATGGTGATCAGTTATCTCACAGTGTAGAAAGAAACAGGAAAGACTGTGTTATCTTCACTTTAGTGCTTTTGATAGCATCCAGACCATATGTTTCCTGGTCTTTTGGTGGGACTCCAGGGTATATATAGCTTTGATTTAAAGAGGATGTACCACCAGGTACATCCTCTTTAAGCTGAACCGACGGATCGAATGGCGCTGTCACGGGGAAGCCGGTGCCGTGGTCCGTTTTTCGGACCACGGCCCGATTCCCGTGCATGGCGCCGTTCTATGCACCGAGACCGGCCGGTGCTCAAGCACTGGAGGCCGGCCGGGCAGCTCCCAATGGGAGGTAATTCCCTCCCCTGTATGACGCGGCTCCCTTAGAATTAATGGGGCTGCGTCATACAGGGGAGGGAATTCCCCCCCCACTGGGGGCCGGTTCCGGTGCATAGAACGGACCGCGGCATTGGCTTCCCCGAGACGGCCGTTTGATCCGTCAGTTCAGCTTAAAGAGGATGTACCTGGTGGTACATCCTCTTTAAGAGCTCCCTGTACTGGGTGGGAGGGCGAGTGGGGGAGGGACAGCGTTTGCATAGCAGGGTCTACAGCACTGTACTCTGACCCCCGAAGTCTCCGCCACCTTCCAAATCATAACAGATCCACCTCAGCCTGGGGCTTGCACCAGGGGACAGGACTGTGGCAATAATCTCTTCATAGCTGTAACCCCTCTCACTCCCCAGACAGAGAGTGCTGCTATTCTGTGCCCAGATCTGCCCTGCTCATTCCTTAATGCTCCCTGCAGTCTGTCAGCCCTTGTGTTTCCCATCCTCTGCATTCCTGCTATAATTTGCCTCCACTGACACCCAGCTATACACATTGCTACTATAATGTGCCTGCACTTACACTCAGCTATACACACTGCTGCTATAATGTGCCTGCACTTACACTTAGCTATACACACTGCTGTATATAATCTTTCTGTCACTGTCCTCCTGCACAGCTCTGTGGTTCTCACTTCCTGATTGGTCCATGCTGAACACCCCCCCCCCCCTTTCCTCATTACTGTCATGTGACCACACAGATCTCTGCCTGTTGTACTACACTACTGCATTATGGGGATCTGCAGTTCCATCCTGTATCTACAAACTGCTGCTGTTTTTTCAGGTTTATGCACCTACTATACATTATATTCCACAGGATGATGGCTATACTGTACAGTTACTCATAATATCACATATTCAGCTGTTCCTGAATGTTTGTTTCATCTGTTCTACATGTTATTCAGAATAAAAAGTCTCTCTATCTATCTCTCTATCTTTGGAGTGTGGAACCAACTGTCTGCATTTCAGTGAATTCAGTGGATTTGCATGGTGGTTTTTGCCAATTTGTGACGGTGCAGTCGTCCATACTACCGTATTACATAAGACCGGACTGTATAGTTTCTGTAGCAGCAAATGTATGGAAGTTTTGTTACCCATTTACAGTGCCAGAAATATTTGTGTTTGCACATATAATAGTGGAACAGATTCTGTCTTTTTTTTAATCCAGTTCACACTACCTAATCCGTGCGAAGAACTTTCCGTGGATTTGTCTGCTTGCCCCCTTAATCTCCCCTGTTCCATAGACTCCAAGTAGCTCCTGTTCTTGATGTTATTTCAGGGTATGTTCACACTATGAAACGTGTGGAAATTTGAAACGTAAATTCTTTGCGTGGATGGCGTATTAGTATTAAAAATTTAGTTATCTGTCTGCATCTGATGTCCAGCTTGCTAGCTGAATAAACTTTACTTGGTTGCAGTAGAAGAGTGCTCCGATCTTTACTCTGTTTGCCGACTGTTATACAAGGACTATCTATCTTGTTTATAACGTGAGCACCTCTAGCAACCGGGATCTAGAGACGGTGAGTCTGAGTGCCGTGAGTGGTGCGGGGAACTATCTGGAGTGAGCTACTATTGAAAATTGAGAATATCATTGAGTAAATGAGACAGGTGGAACTTCAAGCAGAGTAAGCCGCGCGGCCTCCCCTTAAAATTTCCGCGCATGTTCTGTAGTGTGCACGTTAAAGCTGTTGCAAAAACTGCAACAAAACTGCACTGTGTGAAATCAGCAATAGGCTACATTTTTATGTTCTGCGTTCTGTCCGTGAAACATGTTCTTAGCATCATGCTGGACAGGAAAACAGTCCAGGACAGGCATTCACTGTTCATGCCATCCGTCTTTCACGGACAGAACACGAAACGTGTAAATGCAGCCTAAGGCCATTTTCACATGGCGTGAGACTCCAGCTGGTGTCAGAGAAGATCATACTGGCCAGTACTGCAGTACCGGCTGGATGATCTTCACTGCCGCTGAATTCGGAATGTGGGCGCATCAGTGTGCGCCCGCATCCGAATTCCCCGCTGCAGTCAATTTTTTGCGGCACCGGTATGGTTCCCAGCTGGAGTGTATACACTGCGAGCGGGATTCCATAGAAGGCAGCATTACGTAAGCTACATAGTAATCACGACCGTTGTTGCAAATATTACGTAGTTTACGTAGTGTAAACATAGCCTAAGGCTTCATTCACACGTCCCGAGTGTGGCTTGTAATTGCGGACTGCACTATGTATGTGCATCCATAGTGGTCTGCAATTCACAGACTTATGCATGGACCAATATGGGGCTGTCTACAGAAGCAACCGAATGCTGAGATTGGCGCTCGTTTGCTGTGCCTTTCTCAGCACAAACAACCATGGTACTATTTGTGAGGCCATTTTAAGGAGACGTCCCATGACATAAAAAAAAGAAAAACAAAGGTGGGGAGGTTTTTGGGAACATAAAAAATGTTTATTTACATAACCTAATTCCCCATAGCTTTGCACCTTCATGTGCACGGCTCAGCAATTAAACGCTCAGTCAATCAGTGACTGGAGAGGGTCACCGCCCGGTCACTGACTGGCTGAGGAGGCAATTGCTCAGATGGCCCATAACATTGCAGCTGGAAGAGCTGGGTACATGACATACCCTGATTCCAGACGAAAGTGACAGCTGGCGGCTGTCAGGGAGACCCAGGAGCAGCGCAATAGAGGCATGAGGACTGGCTAGTATACATAAGTTTATTGCTATCGGCCGCACATCTCCTGTTTACACAGGGACAGGGCGGTCAGTAAACTATATTTTATTAGCCTGCACTTGAGCTGCAAAGGAACAAGTACATAACAGCCACCAGAAGAAATTAGGGTATAGCTAGCTTTATCTTCAAGAGACTAAGGGTGGTATTACACGGAACGATTATTGTTCGAAAAATCATTAAATCGTTCGGATTTGAACAATTATCATTTAGTCTAATAGCAGACAACAATTAAACGATTTATCGTTGGTCATTTAATAGAATTTAGACCAATTTTTTTCATTGATCCTTTGCAAATTGTTTGCATGTAATAAAAGGTCGTTGGCAGTAGCGCCAAACACAGTGGCGACGACAGGATGAACGCAATAGCGATCATAAGTAACAGTCATCGTTCCGTGTAATTGGGTGAATGATTTCAGGTTGTTCGCCATAGTGGTCGTTTAAGTTCGTTGATTGTCGAAAAATTGCTTCATGTAATAGTACCCTAAGTGTCCCTTTACACAGCTTGACAGAACGCGGCTGTGTCAGTGCAGTAGCATGAAGATATAAACTGATTCTGATCTCATCATAATGAATGGTGATGCCGGGAGCTCTGAGGTCCGGTCCGCAGAATGCTATCCATGCACGGACAGTATTTTGCAGGTATGTGAGTGGCCCCTTTCAGTGGAGTGGACACTCTACGTCTCTGTGTCTTGTCATCTCACCTAAAACTTATTATGCCAATTTCACATGTAGCATATGAGTTCCACAGTGAAATCTGCAGTGCTACTTAACCCCTTAAGGACCGGGCCTGAAATGGCCTTAAAGGGAACCTGTCACCCCCCGTGCCGGGGTGACAGGCTCCCGACCCCCCCGTTAGAGCCCCCTATACTCACCTAATCCCGCCGGGTCCCGCTTCTGGAGGTGGTCGGGTGATGAAGATGTCAGCCGCTGCAGCCCGGCGCGCGCGCTGAGAGATGAGTCCAACACCCATAGAGAATGGCAGGAGAGTCCAGCGCTCCGTCATTCTCTATGAGCGTTGGACTCATCTCTCAGCGCGCGCGCCGGGCTGCAGCGGCTGACATCTTCATCACCCGACCACCTCCAGAAGCGGGACCCGGCGGGATTAGGTGAGTATAGGGGGCTCTAACGGGGGTCGGGAGCCTGTCACCCCGACACGGGGGGTGACAGGTTCCCTTTAAGGACCGGAGCAAATTTTATGAATATGACCTGTGTCACTTTATTCATTAATAACTTCGGCATGCTTTTACCTATCCGGCTGATTCTGAGATTGTTTTCTTATGACATATTGTACTTCACATTTCTAGTAAATTGGAGTCGATAACGAATCTTTATGAAAAAAAAAAGAAAATAGCGTGAAAAATTGTGAAAAAATGCATTTTTCCAACTTTAAAACTTTTCTGCTTATACAGAAAATGGTTATGCCACATAAATGATATATTAAATAGCATTAGCAACATGTCTACTTTATGTTGGCGGCATTTATTAAACTATCTTTCATTTTTTTTAGACAATAGAAAGCGTAAAACATTAGCAGCAAATTTCCAAATTTTCAGTAAAATTCCAAATTCAGATATTTTTAGGGACCTGGTCAGGTTTAGGCTAGGTTCACACTAGGTATATTTCAGTCAGTATTGTGGTCCTCATATTGCAACCAAAACCAGGAGTGGATTGAAAACACAGAAAGGCTCTGTTCACACAATGTTGAAATTGAGTGGATGGCCGCCATATAACAGTAAATAACTGCCATTATTTCAATATAACAGCCGTTGTTTTAAAATAACAGCAAAAATTTGCCATTAAATGACGGCCATCCACTCAATTTCTACATTGTGTGAACAGAGCCTTTCTGTGTTTTCAATCCACTCCTGGTTTTGGTTGCAATATGAGGACCACAATACTGACTGAAATATACGTAGTGGGAACCCAGCCTTAGGGTATAAACCCACACACCGTATAAGCAGCGTATTTACTGCTGCGATACGCAGCAAATACGCAGCAAATACGCAGCAAAAACGCAGCAGATTATATCTAAATAACTGAACACAGCATCAAATCTGTACCAACAAATCTGCTGCGTATTTGCTGCGTATTTGTTGCGTATCTGCTGTGTATACGGTGTGTGGGTTTGTACCCTTAAAGTGTATTTGAGGGGCCTGTATGTTAGAAAGCCCCACAAAGCACCCCATTTCAGAAACTGCACCCCCCAAACTCTGCAAAAGCACATCCAGAAAGTTTTTGAACCCTTTAGGGGAGTCACAGAAATAAAAGCTAAGTGTGTAAGAAATTTGAAAATTTAAATTTTCTGTGCAGAGATTTTTTTGTAATCCAATATTTTTCATAATTATGAACCTATTAGCAGAGAAATGCACCCCAATATTTATTGCCCCGTTTCTGCAGTTTATAGAAATACCCCATATGTGGCCCTATTGCGCTATTTGACGCAACCACAAGCCTCAGATATAAAGGAGCGCCTAGTGCATTTCAATGGCTCCGTTATATTTGGTCATTTCTGACTGTACCACTTCAGGTTGGCAGAGGCTCTGGGGTGCCAAAACCTAAAAAACACCCCTAAAGGGACACCATTTAGAAAACTACACCCCTCAAGGAATGTAACAAGGGGTGTGGTGAGCATCTGGACCCCACAGGTGCTTCACCGATTTTCAGAACAATGTGGCGTGAAAAAAGACAAAAGTATTTTTTACACTAAAACGTTCTAGCCTTTAATTTTTCATTTTCACAAAGGGATAAAAGGAAAAAAAAAACACAAAACATGTAGCGCAGTTTCTCCCAAGTACGGAAATACCCCACATGTGGACATAAAGTGCCAAGCGGGTGCAGGACAAGCCTCCAAAGGGAAGGAGCGCCATTTGGCTTTTGGAAGCTGGATTTCACTGGAATGGATTTCAAGGGCCACGTCAAATTTACAGATACCTCGTGCTGCCAAAACACCGGAAACCCCCAAGGGACCCCTTTCTGGAAACTACACCCCTCAAGGAATCTAACAAGGGGTGCAGTGAGCATATGGACCTCACTGGTGACGGGCACAAATGTGGAACAATGTGACGTGAAAGTGAAAAATTTCATTTTTTCACTTTCACGGCACAAATGTGCCCGTCATCAAGGGGTCCATATCCTCATTGCACCCCTTGTTAGATTCCTTGAGGGGTGTAGTTTCCAGAATGGGGTCACTTGTGGGGGGTTTCTACTGTCTTGGCAGCACAAGGGCTCTGTAAATGCGACATGGCGTTCATCATCCATTCTAGCCAAATCCAACCTCCAAAATCCAAATGGCGCTCCTTCCCTTTGGAGGCTTGCCCTGCACCCACATGGCGCTTTATGTCCACATGTGGGGTATTTACGGACTCGGGGGAAATTGCTCTACACATTTTGTATTTTTTTTCTCTTTTAATCCCTTGTGAAAATGATAAATTCAAGGCTAGACCAACATAGTGTAAAAAATGTAATATTTCATTTTCACGCCACATTGTTCCACATTTGTGCCCGTCACCAGTGGGGTCCATATGCTCACTACACCCCTTGTTACATTCCATGAGGGGTGTAGTTTCCATAATGGGGTCACTTGTGGGGGGTTTCAACTGTCTTGGCAACACAGGGGCCTTTTAAATGCAACATGGCCCCTCGAAATCCATTCCAGCCAAATCCAGCCTCAAAAAACCAAATGGCGCTCCTTCCCTTTGGAGGCTTACCCTGCACCCGCATGGCGCTTTATGTCCACATGTGGGGTATTTCCGTACTCAGGGGAAATTGCTATACACATTATGTTTTTTTTATCTTTTAGCCCCTTGTGAAAATGAAAAAATCATGACAAGATCAATGATTTAGAGTAAAAATTTAAAAAACAATTACACTAAATGTTGGTTAAAAAAGAAAATAAACACAAAACGTGTAGGGTAATTTCCCCTGAGTACGAAAATACCCCACATGTGGACATAATGTGCCATATGGGCACAGGGCAAGCCATCAAAGGGACAGAGCGCCAATAAGAGGCTGGAATGGAGGATGGAGGCCATGTCGCAATTACAAAGCTCCTGTGCTGCCAGGACAGTAGAAACCCCCCACAAGTGACCCCATTCTGGAAATTACACCCCATAAGGAAACTAACGAGGGGTGCAGTGAGCATATGGACCCCACTGGTGACGGGCACATGTGTAGAACATGTGCCGTGAAAATAAAAAATACCATTTTTTTCATTTTTACGTGCCAAATGTGGCCGTCACCAGGGGGCCATATCCCCGCTGCCCTCCTCGTTAGATTCCTTATGGGATGTAGTTTCCAGAATGGGGTCACTTGTGGGGGGTTTCTACTGCCCTGGCAGCACAGAGGCTTTATAATTGCATCATGGCATCCTCTAATGGGAATGGCGGCCATACCTATTTAGCTGGGGAAAAGGGACAATTCTAATTTATTTGGGGGTATTAGGCCAATTATTAGTTTATAAGGTTGAAAATGACAGGTGTCCATCAAATTCAACCTGTGTTGATCCAGAGGAAGGCAAAAAAAACCCTTGTAAGGCAGACGACAGTAGCCTCATCACTGGGAAAAAATTCCTTCCCGACTACATAATGGGGATCAGAATAATCCCCGGATCAACGTGACCCCTGAAATAGGAATAAGGGACAGAATTTAGATAATGTAGAACCCCAATGACGTGTGGTACGCCTTGAATCTGTCCAGTATGCAGAGACCGGGGGGATCAGGACAGGTGTCACACGGGAAAATGGTGTCCTTCCTGATCCCCCTGTTACGCCACACTCTGCACTTCTTCTGGGGTCTCCCGTTCTCCTGTGTGTGGGATGTCACCTGGAAAATGTTGTCCTGGTGCGATCCGGGGTCCTTCATATCCAGCAGCGCTGGGTCCGCTCCATGGCTGCTAAATATTAGGGCTTTATTACTACTTCTGATATTTTCGGATCGTGCCGCAAGCTACAGTACCTCGGGCAGCGAGGGACCAGAAGAGGGGGGTGCTGGTATAGAAGTTATCCCCGTACAGGTGGTAACCTTTATCCAGCAGTGGGAAGATCAGTTCCCGAACGATCTCCCCACTAACTCTGAGGATGGGGGGGAATCTGGGGCTGGATTTGGGTGTCCCTTCCTTCATACACTCTAAGGGTACGTGCACACTGCGGAATGGTGAAGGATAACCCTTTGTGCATTCCACAGCTGGCACCCACCGGCGGACTGATGTTGGCGCGCGTCTCCGTCCGTGTCATAGACTCCATTCTATGCACGGGCGGATTCCATTCTCCGTCCAACGTATTCATTCTTTGGAAGGACGATGGAATCTGCCCATGCATAGAGTGGAGTCTATGACACGGGTGGAGACGCGTGCCTGCATCAGTCCGCCGGCGGGTGCCAGCTGCGGAATGCACAGAGGCTTATCCTTCGCCATTCCGCAGTGTGCACGTACCCTAAATCTGTAAGTGTACCCTGAGGTACTCTCACAGAGTTAGTAGAATTTCACGACATACTGTCATCTCTTATTGGGACGGTACTCCCAGATACGTCATTGGAGGATGAGGATAAGGATGAATGGAGGAAAAAAGGATCCCCCCATTCATCCTCACTGGCTGTTTCGGTGTCGGAGGCAATAATAGCGTATAATAGAAAAAAAAAAAATTGAAAAAAACCCCCACTTTATTACATACTGAACATCCCTATAGCTGCTGATAAGTGTATTACACTTATCAGCCGCTAGAGGGCAGCAGAGCACAAAAACCGAAAAAAGACGACGCTGGAGCCGAAAAAAGCCGAAGGGGACCGCACGGAAGAAGCCGAAGACCCGACGAGGACGCCGCAAACCTGGAAGACGCCGATCAGGACCCCGGGACAGGTGAGTAATGTACAA
Organism: Dendropsophus ebraccatus; assembly: GCF_027789765.1. Taxonomy (NCBI): domain Eukaryota; kingdom Metazoa; phylum Chordata; class Amphibia; order Anura; family Hylidae; genus Dendropsophus; species Dendropsophus ebraccatus. The sequence continues at coordinate 127,791,484 of NC_091458.1, forward strand.
ATATTTGACAGTGATCCATGACGTACCGGTACGTCATGGGTCCTTAAGTGACAGCGATCCATGATGTACCGGTACGTCATGGGTCCTTAAGAGGTAAAGGGGTAGTGCGGCGCTAAAAATTTATTCACAAAATAACACACATTACAAAGTTATACAACTTTGTAATGTATGTTATGTATGTGAATGGCCCCCTTCCCCGTTTTTCCCCCCACCCACGCTAGACCCGGAAGTGTGGTGCATTATACGCACCGCATTTCGTGTTGACCCTTGTCTGCCATCTCGGGATAATGGCGTAGTCTTCGGGAGGCCGGACGAACCGCTCCATCCGTACCTCATGCCGGCCCCCCCCTCTGCCGTGTCATAACTGTGCTCAGCCACGATTGGCTGAGCACAGTTATGCTCAGCCAATTTCGGCAGAGGGGGGCCGGCATGAGGGACGGATGGAGCGGTTTGTCCGGCCTCCCGAAGACTACGACATTATCCCAAGATGGCGGACAAGGGTCATTCTATTAGCCTATCAGCGGTGGGTTAAGTGGGCAGTGGAATGAAAATCTGCTGTGAGAATGCAAAGCCATAGGGAAAAACAGGACAAAGCATCACTGCGGAAGTCACAGTGTAAAATCTGCTGCAATACGCTATGTGTGAAACTGGCCTTAAATAAATACAGTTCTCTCTTGGGATGTCAGTGGACAGACTTCACTCCTGGCTGGGTCCTTTTTTTATAAGACTTAGTACCGAAGCACCGTTAGGATCACTGCTGCGTCATTCGTCCCATCTCCTCTATTGATTATCATTAGAAAGGGTGGGTTGGATGACGCAGCAGTGCTCCGGAGCAGAGTTTACACCGACTAACAGCGCAGGACTGTCGCCGATAAGAAAAGTAAGACACATACCTTCCTCCTCAGTGTCCCCAGCGCTATATTTTAACCTGCTGATAGTTCCCCTAAAAAAAAAAAAAAAATTACTGTAATGATTAATGTTATCAAATAAAAGCACTATACACAGAGCACTATGACCAATAACACTGATATACATGGGGCAAAAAATTGTGTCACACCATAACTTCTACTAATAGATATTTTAAACCCTATAAAGGTATGTGCACGGAAGCCACCGTTCGCGCTCTTTGGACGGACGATGCTTGTGCATAGAATGGAAGCGCCACAGTACACGAGCGGCGTATTCTGCGACGGATTTTCCATCGATTTTCAGAAGTGTGCACATGCCCTAAGGCAGATGCCCCAAGGAAGTAGATAATTCCCCTCCCCCCAAATAAGGTAAAAGAACCCAGTAGGTTGCTACCCCTCCTTAGGTAAAAGCCCCCAGAAGGCAGGTGATTTTTCCATTAGGTACTGTAGATACCCCAGTAAGTAGATACAGTGGGGGAAAGTTTTTGCAAGTTTTCCACCTATAAAAATGAAGAGATGGGTAATTTTTATCGTAGGTACACTTCACCTGGGAGACAAAATCTATTTAAAAAAATTAGATATTGCATGAAATAACAGATATAACAGAAAAACAAAACAATATTTGGTCCAGAATCCTGGCCAAGTTTACAGACACTGCAGCAGAGATTTTGTTCCACTCATCCATACAGATCTTCTTCAGAACCAGATCCCTTCATCGTACCCAGCTGGGCCTCAGCATAGTAATGACGCTAATCCCGGCTCAGTGATCGATTTCTCTGGACTTCAGCAGCCAAAAGCAATCCAGCACTGATCTAATCAATCAGTGCTGTATTAAGTATGAGAGATCAGTGCAGTACCATTAAAAGTCCCCCAGGGGGACTAAAAGTTAGACATTCCTATTATATACTACATAGTATATATTATAGTAAATGTGTATATATAGTGCTATTTCCCTCAATTTAGTAGATCAGGAAATCTTCAATTTTTCTAGAAAAAAAAAAACTGATGTCACGGTGTATGTACCAAAAGTGTCCTGCAGGGATAGTATATGTAGAAGTCTGTGTGCGTTTTCTCCCTCCCTGTGCTTTGTGATCTGCCTGCTGCCCGTTGCTTTGCGATCCCCCTCTCTCCCGTCCTGCCCAGTGCTTTGTGATCTCTCCCCTCCCGTCCTGTGCGATCCCCCTCCCGAAGGAGAAAGCATTGATTCCACTACATAGACTTCTACATATACTGCGCCCCCCTGAAGGACACTTTTGATATATAGAGTTGTGATGTTTAGTGTATATCAATGTATATTAGGAATTTTCTTACTTTCCTTATATAATAACATATCAAAAAGTACATTTTGCCCCGAGTTTTCCTTTAAATTGTGTAAAAAAAAAAAACCCCTCCCCTAAAAAAAGTTTAAATAAACCCCTTTTCCCATTTTATAAATAAAAATAAATAAAATTAAATAAACATGTTTGGTATTGTCCCGTGCGTAATTGCTTGAACGGATAAATTATCGCATTTCTGATATTGCATGTTAAATGGTTTTTCATATCAAATCCATGAAATTGTAATAAAAAGTGATCAAAAAGTCGCATATATGCAAGCACGGCATAAACCAATAGAAAGCACAGGTCATGGTGCAAAAAATGACACCTCACACAGCCCTATAGACCAAAGGATAATAGTATTGGCTAAAACATCTTATATTGTATGGATGCATTCAGAAAACTGTTTTATATTTACACAGAGCATTTCAAATATACCATAGTAATAATGATTGAAATATCATTCAGTTTGTGTATGTCTTTTATGTTTTTCATGTTTGGAATGTATTAAGAACTGTTAGGATTAAGTTAGAAAGCTAATATTTGTAGAGGCCTAATTTAGAAGATGGAACAAGTCTCTTTAAACTATTTGTACTGTATTAGGTTTGCACATTCTTTCAAGCGTGTAGTTGAGCAATGTGTACAGGTATGCCTAATGTACTTTTGCACAGAGAAAATTATGAGGTTCCATCTTTTTTTTTTTTTATTTCCTATTGTCCACAATATTAAAGAGGCACTGTCACTTCTGACATGGGGGCAGTAATCCTGAAACGTGCTGCCGGCGTCCCTGAAAACCGGCCTGGACGGTTTCTAGGGGCGCGTCGGCAGCGTCCATAGTTACTGTGCTGCGGCCAGGACATTCCTCCCCCGGCTTGCACAGCTGTTTTGTACTTGCTGACTGGCGGCCGTCACCACCAGTCAGCTCCATTACGTGTCAATCTTGTCCTGGGGCTGGGACTCCGGCCTCCATAAAACCACTACTCTCACTATGCTCTCTGCCTGTGATAGAGTCTCATACCCTGAGTTTACTCTTGACCTGGCACTTGTTCCTGACTTGTATTCCTGGCTTCCTGACTTTGCTGGCTTTGACTTTTGACTACCCCTTGGATTTCGTTTTTGGACCGTGCAGACTGCTAGTTACTGACCCGGACATCTGCCCACGAGTATTTGTATCTTTGTGTCTGTTTGTGTTGTCCTTGTTCACTGTCACACCGGCATAGGATAGGGACTGTTGACCAGTTGTCCGCTGTCGCCTAGGGCAGAGGTGCCAGTGCCAGGGCAACACCTGTCCAGTGTCGTCCAGTTCCCTAGTCCTCCTAACACACCACTTCCGGAGGCCCTTAGAACTTTCAGAATTAAGTTAAAGGGGTTTTCCGGGCAAAATGTACTGATGAGCTATCCACAGGAGTTGCTGTTAAATCCTGTTTTTATACACAATTTTGGATACATTGCAATTCTTTTTTTTTTTTTTTTTAACTATCTGTTAATGTATACATCCCCCCCCCTTTTAATGTACGTTAAACAGAAACATGATTGCAGTGTGAACCCAGACTGTTCCGACTTGCAACATGGAAGCAGTTATTTCCCGAAGCAATTACTCACCAATCAAAGAATACAACTTAATTTAAATGGGCCGATTATTGTGCAATAAATTGTTTTAATTCATGTTCGAATTTAAGTGATATTCTGTTGGTGTAAACACTGCGACCATCAATTGACAAATGAGAAAACATTTGTACGTCGTTAATCGTATCATTTAGTGATCTCAAAATCATTGTTAATCGTTCGCTAGCCTTTCAGTGTAAACACTTGTTGTTTGGCCGTTACAAGGATCACTATTATTTTATGATATTAAAAAAGGATCGCATAAATGACCTTTTGTAGTGATTTATGCTTTTGTCTAAACGTCTATTGTTTAACCCCCTCAGGACTGGGCTGATTTTGGCACCAATGTAGGCAGGGATATGGGGCACGCCGGACATTAAGCCCAGCCCATACAGCACTGTCCACCAACAATAACATGCAGTTTTGAAGGCAGAGACCGCCAAGAAATCCTTTGTACAGTAAGATATGAAATGTCCAGAATATAAGCTTAAAGTATCACTGTCGTTATAACTTTCAAAATCTAAATCAACAGTAGATGTGAAATAAAGCAAGTTTGCAATATACATTCATTATTTTTTTTGTTTTGTTATCATGCTGTAAAACAAAGCTGAACTTACCAGAAATCCAGGTCCAGTCTCCTGAAGGCAGATTTTCTCACTTGTGCTGGTTGAAAAAACAGACTAAACACAGTAATTCCGGCCAGTACAGAGAGTTACAGCACAATGTATCTGTCAACCACATGACTGCCTTCTCTCTTTTGATAAAAAAAACTGTCAGACCACAGTAAGTGCCGTGTTTTCCATGATAATTAAAAAAAAAAAATGTAAATTGCAATCTTGTTTTATATCCCATCTACTGTTGATTTAGATTTTTAAATTTATAACGAGAGTGACACTTTAAGAAGAGTGCTGAGAAGTTGTGAGATTGTTACCCCTTTTTTGCATTCTGACTTCTCTAGACAGATGTAAAAGGTAAATTTAGCAGTTTTCATACCTTATTTTATATGATACGTCATGGTGCTTGTTCAAGTAAAATGTGATCTTTTATCAACTGCAGATTGTGCTAAGTGGGCGGGGCTTCACGGTATCAATAACACTTAGCCCCGCCCACAGTGCCACCATTGGCCCCGCCCCATCCATGACGCCATAGGCACATAGGCCCCACCCCCTCGCCGACCATTGGAACAGGCTGGCCGAAAGGTCTAGGCCCCACCCCCTCTCGGTTGGCCTATACCAATGGGCCTTGAGAGGGCGGGCCTATGTGCCGATGATGTCATGGAGGGGAGGGGCTAACTGTGGCACCGTTTTAACATATGCGGTAAATGGAAACTAAAGCGATGTGTTTTTGTTTTTTTAACACCTGTAAAACAGCATTTGTATGGCTCAAAAAGTGGGGAAACTTTTTAGTTTCTTTACCTGGAAGTCTGGAAAACATTGATATAGCCATAAGCTGCCACATGTTCCCAATATGTCTTTTTTTTTAGCTGTATTTTGGATAGCTGTCTTTTTCACGGAAAATAATAACCGTTGTTTCATAATAACAGCCGTTGTTTTTACAATCACGGCAGTTATTATGAAATAATGGGCATTATTTGCTGTGAAAATGACGACTGTTCAACTAAAAAACTACTATCATTTTTGACGGTGTAAAGATAGCCATAGGCTGTATTTATGTTTTCCCAGACTCCTTAGGTCTGCATCCAACTTCTTCAGCCACCGGTATTTAAATGCTACACGATCAGACTCTGTCATGTTCGAGTTGTGCTCATCTCTAATCCTTACCATTCTGGTCAGCCGTTTTCCTGATATGAAGGAGAATGGGCTTCATGCTGCACCACTCCCTCTGGCTGCTGATTGACAGCTGACTGCTTATACACATTTTGTCCCCAGGCCACAAAATGTTGAGTATTATGCCTCTGTGCAAGTATGGCCAAAAGCTAATTAATGTGCATCATTTTTGGATTATGCAGACTGGCAAGAAAGGTTTTTCACATACCAAATTGTAGTAACGTTTCCCAATTCTTGATAAGCTGAATATTCACCACAATAAAAAAAAAACAGATGTGGTCAAACTATCCTGTTATCTCCTGACATTTAGTAAATGTCAGAGTCATTTATCAGTCTGACTGCCCATTCATATGTGCATACTCTCAATAAGTAGATTTTAACCCCTTCACGTCAGTAACATGTATGTATACGTTCCTACTGCACAGACCCAGTGCAGTATGAATGTACATATGGGTTCCTGACTTTAGGGGTGTTTGATGTTAGAGGGACCGCCGCAGTGAGAGCGGCCCTGCACACATCAGAGTCCAGGGAGCCGAGGGTAATGACTGGCAGCTACGATTTCATTTGTAGCACATTACTATTGGGACAGCCATCTTGACTAAGCAGTTTTTAGAGATGTGCGTTACAGCAAACGTCAGGAACATATGCACAATATACTGGCCCAGACTCTATTCACCTGAATGGAAGAGGTTTCTAAGGTCCACACTGCTTTTTTGCACTCCATTTAACAGATTCGTTTTTAAATGGTTACTTTTAACGTGCAGAAAAGCACTCATTTTGACGTTGGGGAGAGGGGACAAGTAAGAGATTGCGGAGGGTCCAACCCCCTGGTGATCTCCAGATCGGCCCCTAGTTCCATTGTTTTGAATGCAGCTGCAGGTCACATGCTAGGGAGCCGCTAGAAAGAGCTGAGTGCTGTATTTGGCTCTCTCCACTGGTTCGATAGAGAATGAATAGAGCCGTGGGTCACGTGATTTACCCGCGGCTGTATTCAAAACAATAGAGCCGATCTGGAGATCACCAAGGAGGGGTACGGAGGTTGGACCCCCCATGATCTCTTACTTGTCCCATATTTTACTTGTCCAAGTTAGTTGTAAGTTGGAATACCTCTGGGGGCTGGGTTCACACTATGTATATTTCAGGCAGTATTTGGTCCTCATGTCAGGTCCTCATAGCAACCAAAACCAGGAGTGGATTGAAAACACAGAAAGGATCTGTTCACACAATGTTGAAATTGAGTGGATGGCCGCCATATAACAGTAAATAACGGCCATTATTTCAATACCACAGCCGTTGTTTTAAAATAACAGCAAATATTTGCCATTAAATGATGGCCATCCACTCAATTACAACATTATGTGAACAGAGCCTTTCTGTGTTTTTTTAATCCACTCCTGGTTTTGGTTGCTATACAGCCTCACAAATACAGCCTCAAATATACATAGTGTGAACCCAGCCTTAGGGTGCGTTTACACATACAGGATCTGCAGCAGATCCGCAGCAGATTTGATGGACCAGAATTGATTTGCTTTGAATCTGCAGCTTCAAATCTGCGCCATCACATCTGCTGCAGATCCTGTATGTGTGAACGCACCCTTAATGACTGTATGTGCTAACAGCAATCGCCTACTCCCTCTCGGCATCTAGCCTGGTCCGTGTCTGGGCATCCAACATGTACAGAAGCTCTGGGGCCAGTAACCTAAATGAAATAACAGAAGAAATAGGTAAAATGTGTAGTCTAGTGTTGGTTGCTTACATAGATGAAACAGTCTACTATTCTACGGTTCGACTGTGAGGAGCAAGCGAACGCTCGTACACGCGGTGGCAGCGGGAGGGGCCCAAGTTCCTAACAACAACTTTGCAAACAGGTTTGATAAAAAATGTTGTTTTATTATTTTATCTCTACAGCTTCTATGCAACCTCACAAAAAAATAAACAAACATATGACAACCCTGATCCTGCTGTTATAGTCCCTTCCTCTTTCCTTTTTGATAAGATTATTTTTTTTTTAGGTTACCAAGAAGGGGGATAGCAGGATCAAGATACACAGGGCTCGTATGTGTGGAGTTTTCAGCCTGTATAAATTTGAACAAGCATAAGTGAAGCAGCTCCTTAAACCTCCTTTTTAATGGACAGCTTTCCCTTAAAGTCAGTGTTTCACTCCATTTCAAAGTTTGAGATAATAACTGGGAATGGATGCCAAGCCAGAAATGTTTCCAGGAGGAAAGAAAACTCTGTACAGATTTATGGCTTGGCATACATTCCCAGTCACATTTTAGGACTCTAAATTGGAGTAGACTAAATGGGGTATTCAGGCACTTAAAACCTTTTTTTTTATATATATATATATATATATATATATATATATATATATATATATATATTCTGCAGTTATACAAAACATAATAAACATTTTATTCTTACCTAACCACGCTCAGTTGGTGTCCTCCTGTGCTGTCTCTGGGTCCCCTGACCGCTGCTGCCACCACTTACGAGACTTGTCTTGGCACTGACTGCCCGCTCAGTCAATCACTGAGAGAGAATAACCAGTGATTGATTGAACGGGCTGTCACTGCTGAGACAGATAGTTGTTTATTATGTTCTGTTTTTGTTTTTTGTTTTTTTTAATAAGGGCAGCAATATATAAAAGAGTATGTAAGTGCCGGGGAACCCCTTTAGGGAAAGGTGGTGAGCTAGTTTGCATAGAGCGTGCACCATTTGATTACAGGTGGCTGAAGAAGTAGGATGCAGCCTACGGCTGTACCCATGTCTTCCAGGCAGCCTTAGGGCTGCATCCAATTTCTTTAGCCACCGGTAATCAAATGTTGCATGCTCTGGCTTGGATGGACCTGAGCATGCATGAGGTTTGCTCATCTGTAAGGGCGGGTTCAGACTGAGAAATTCTCGCGGAAAATGTCGCGGAATTCCGTCAGCTGTCTGCCCGCACATCTTGGCGCCTTTCTGTCGGCCCCATAGACACCATTCTATGGGCCGGCGTATTCTGCTATACGCTGAAAGAAGTGTCAGCGGGCGCCCGTGCGGGCGGACAGCTGACGGAATTCCGCTGACATTTTCCGCGAGAATTCCTCAGTCTGAACCTGCCCTAACTGTCATCTAATCAACTATTTCTCTTCTAACATTCTTCCTAACAATCTGGTCTTTACTCTCTACATTGCTGCACTGCCATGTATATCTCACCTATTTTGGCTATTGCTTATGTCACAGCTGGGGACGTCCCAGTCTTCTCCACTAAGCTGGGTCACAGCAGGGGATGGAAGGGGAACAGGCAGGCATAGCAATCCTCAACTATTGCTATAACCTGCTGGGTGCTTCTCTTTTACTCCGTAGCATGCTGATCTCTTTGTCATGTTGTAGGACACAAGGTCAGTTAAGTCTAGAGGAAAAGAATAGTGAGATGTAATGTGAAGCACTGAGGCTAGTTCTTTTTTCAAGATAGCACTTGAACACTCAACCAATATGCATTTGCTTGACTGGGTTCAGAGCACCTGGGCCAATGAATGTACTCTAGTGGGCATTGATCACTGACCTCTAGGCCCACTGTACACATTTACACATTTTTGGGGTACGGTGCAGAGCGCTTAGTCTAACAAATTGAGTCATGTCAATGACAGCAACAAGCAGATGTGGCCGTGGGGACCTCCTGCATTACCTAATATTTTTTTGGTGCGATCTGAGGAGAAGAGTGTTAAATTATAGTAATCAATTAGCTAAATCTGTTTGTTTATTGAGCATTGACAATGCGTTAATGGTATGGATGGATACTTAGGGTGCCTGCACACACAGCGGATCTGCAGCAGATCTACAGCAGATTTGATGGTGCAGATTTGATGCTGTGTTCAGTTATGTAGATCTAATCTGCTGGATATGGTGTGTGTGAAGCTACTTAAGGCTATGTTTACCTTAACATAAAACATTTTTTTATAAAAAGAACGGCCATTGTTTTCAATGAAGTCAGTGCAAAAAACGTCTGTTCACACAGTGTATTAAACAACGGCTGTTGTTTGCTACGGCCGTGGAAATAATTGACACGTCAATTATTTCCGCTTGCTGTGCATTGATTTCAATGCAACAATGGCTGTTGTGTGACACTCACTACAGTTGCTGTTGTTTTTGAGTGCTGAACAATGGCCATTGTCTGTACTTTGTGGGAACATAGCCTAAAAGTGCAACACGTAATTGACACCTACAACACCTAAATAATAGTATGGACGATATGTTATTTATGAGCCAATATGGTGTAAATGGGTAAAGATGTGCGAATTGCTGATCTTAAGAAAGCGAATCACTTCGTTTGATCAGCGCTCTGCTCATCAAGCTCGCAAGCTTTCAGCCCTGCTCCGCTCCCTGCCGCTCCACCCTGGGGTGCCGGGGAAAAGATGGATCCAATCCTGGGAAACTGGAAGAAGTTTCCCAGGATTCGATCCAGCTTTTCCCGGCATCCTGGGAGGAGTGTCAGGGAGCGGAGCAGCGCTGAAAGCCGACACTTCAGTTAAACAATATCAGCAATTCGCTAGTGGATATCGCTTTTGTTTTTTTAGGGAACCAATTGGAAGTGGTAAATGGTTCTTCCAACATCAAGAAACTGATATTTATAAATTTGTTGCTTGACAATATGTTCGATAATTTATTACATATAGAAAATGTATTTGCTTACAATGTAGATGCTAAATTTGAAACAGAAGCAGACAAGTTAAAGGGGCACTGCCATTAAAAACAATAAAAAATATTTTGACAGAGGCATTTGTTGTTTACTTTATTTAAAAAAAAAATATATATATATATTTCTGTGTGTAATTAAAAGTTATAACATTGGCCACTAGATGTCAATATATGTTCGTCTATGACAAATACAGGGCTTGGACAAAATATAGGAAGTGTGGGCGGGACATTCAAAGCCCTGTGCCCTTCTGTGCTGTCAATCTCAGTGCAGTGAGCCCAGCAGCAGACATTTATAGAATATTAGGTGAGCAGCTTTCAAAGACCACCGGAAAGGTCATTTTTTTGTTGTATTATGGTTTTCATGCTTTCTATAGTCATGTCTATCTTAAAGCATTATTTTGCTGCAATTGTAAAATTCTAGAGCTAGAGGTTATCCTTAGAGGGTATTACAAGATGCTCAAATAAAAGCAAGAAATACCTGTTTAATAAATAAGAAAATATTGGGGGAAACACTTTGGATCTTCCTTTTAGTTTAGAAATGGAAAAAATATATAAATTACCATACATAATAATTTGCACATCCTTGTCTTTATTAGACGGGGCGATATCTGCCTGATTTGACAGATAACTGCTTTGTGTAATAGGGCCTTTTAGCTAGGTGTACACTGGGGGGGGGGGAGGAATTAATAAAATGGTGTGAAGTAGAACTGGCTCAGTTGCCCCTAGCAACCAATCAGATTCCACTTTTAATTCCTCACAGATTCCTTGGAAAATGAAAGGTAAAATCTGATTGGTTGCTAGGGGTAACTGGGCCAATTCTATTTTACACCAGTGTGATAAATCTCCCCCAATGTTTTTGTTATCCATTTAACCCCTTTACTGTCCATTTAACCATATTAACCCCTTCACATCCACAATCTGTATAGATACAATCCTACTGCCGATGTCCCATGCAGTAGGAATATATATATATATATATATATATATATATATATATATATATATATATATATATATTCCTGACTGTAATGGGGTTTTAAAATGTGTGCAAGGCGTTTCAGCGTGAGTAGCCCCGTACACATTAATGTCCCAGGAGCGGGGCATAATGATAGGCAGCAGCTTCTGCGATAATGATCACGGCATTTAAGGGAGTTAAGGCCTTATTACATGAAACATACATAATCGCTTTGTGTAATAATAGGAAACGATCAGCCGGCATACATGATTTCAGTGTCTTTCAACATGAGACATATGACCATGATACCAACGATCTGCTGCAGTCACTCTGTGTAATAGGAGTGCTGGCAGCAGAGTGGCACTATCTTCTACATGCTGCTCAGATGATCTATCGCCCAGGCAGCCCCCCCATACCCCCCATCAAGCTCTTACCCACTTGCTTTCGGCATGTGTAATGGCTTCAGCAGTGTGTAATGACAGGTCGGTGCTTGCTTGCTGTGAAGATTGAGCTGTGTAATAGGGGCTTTAGTGACAGGAGAAGTACCGGTCACTGACTGATAGGGAACCCGGATCACTTTACTTAACATGGGGGTGTGTATATAATATTTACCTCCGTCCTGTCAAATCGGCAATCTTCTCATAGATATACAGACCTAGAAAAAAAGAAGTTGCTGCACCTCACACCCATGGCTTGCATTCGTGCCTCTCGGCTTTATTTAAAAACCAACACCTGAATGTTGGTATATAATTTGATCAAACCATATTGCCTCATGTAGTGCTTGCAGATCCTCTGGCACACATGAGCCCCCACACTAAAACAATACCGTGCCGGTCAGCGACCGCCAACCCTGCAAAGCAAGCGCCAAAAAGGGGAGGGGGGGCCACAGAATGGCCCTTGAACCCCACTGTCACAGGACAAAACCCCAAAGACCCCCCCCACACCCCGCAGGCGCCGCCGGCGGAGAAGGCGGCTACCAAGCAACACAAGTGTGAACAAGGTGCTACCACTCACCAATGCACCAGCAGGTAGAATGGGAGAAAGAGGAGGCAACCACCATATGCGCACAGGTGCTTCCTGCTGATTGGGGTCACTTGGGTCTTACAAGGGAGGAGTGCTAGCCACTCAGAAAGGAAGAGAACATTTAAAATACAGAGTTAGAGAAAAAGGAGTTGTTGATATATAATTTGATCAAACCATATTGCCTCATGATGGAGGATGAAGCTGCAGATCTCCATAATGCAGTAGTGTAGTATAACAGGCTAGAATAGAGACGCAGGGCTGCTGTCAGAGGTCTGTGTGGTCACATGATGGCAATGGGGAAGGGGGTTGTGTTAAGCATGGACCAATCAGGAAGTGAGAATCACAGAGCTGTACAGGAGGACAGTGACAGAAACGTATCTATACAGCAGTGTTAATGGCTGAGTGTAAGTGCAGGCACATTGTAGTAGTAGTGTGTATAGCTGAGTGTGAGTGCAGGCACATAATAGCAGGAATGAAGAGAATGGGAAACACAAGGGCTGACGGAGACTGCAGGGAGAAGGAAGGAATGAGCAGGGCAGATGTTGGCACAGTTTAGCAGCGCTCTCTGTCTGGGTAGAGAGGAATTACAGCTACAGGCTGGGTTCACACTATGTATATTTGAGGCTGTATTTGGTCCTCATGTCAGGTCCTCATAGCAACCAAAACCAGGAGTGGATTGAAAACACAGAAAGGATCTGTTCACATAATGTTGTAATTGAGTGGATGGCCGCCATATAATGGTAAACAACTTCCATTATTTCAATACAACAGCCGTTGTTTTAAAATAACAGCAAATATTTGCCATTAAATGGCGGCCATCCACTCAATTACAACATTATGTGAACAAAGCCTTTCTGTGTTTTCAATCCACTCCTGGTTTTGGTTGCTATACAGCCTCAAATATACAGCCTCAAATATACGTAGTGTGAATATAGCCACAGTATGAAGAGATTACCTCCACAGCCCTGTATCCTGATGCAAGACTCAGCCTGAAGTGGATCTGCTATGATTTGGAAGGTGAGGGAGATTTCTTGGTTCAAGGTATGTGCACACTGAGGAATTCAGCCTGAACCACCGTCGCGGAATTTACTAGCTCACACCCGCAGTTGGACTGTGGCGGGCGCGCGCCTCTCCGCCCGTGTCATAGACTCCATTCTATGCACGGGCGGATTCCTTTCTCCGTTTAAAGAATGAACTTGATGAATGGAGTCTATGACACGGGCGAGATGCGCGCACCCGCCACAGTCCGACTGCGGGTGTGAGCTGCAGAATGCGCGATGGCTTATCCATCGCCATTCCGCAGTGTGGACATACCTTAAGAAAGCTAGGAGGAGAACACTGCTTTATTGTAACCTGGACGCCATTGGTCATGAAAGGGTTAAAAGGAAAAAGAATAGATGTTGCTATATGCCATACTGCATAATCTGTTTCCTATTGACTTACATCATTTAAAAAAAAAAACAACAAAAAAAAAACAGGATCAAAACAGTTTTCTTTTTACGCACATAAAAATGTGGTTGACCACGTTATTCTGAATGTTTAAAATTGAATGCACGGAAACAGTGAAACAGATGGCAAAATGCAATGTGAACCGAGTCTTAATAATTATATTTCTGTGAATTACAGACATCTACACAGTTTACTAGTTCTTCTTTTCTGTTCGTATCCAGTACGCTTGCTAGAATCACTCTATGATCAGAATTGCCTTCATTTCATTCTTTTACTAAAGTATTCCATTAGATGAAAAATGCAGCTGTAAGTGCCGTGTATTTTATGTTATCCTCGCAGATGGACTTTAAGCTATAATGTGCATTCAGCCTTCAAGCTTCCTATCTGCTTGCCTCCTGGTACACACATAATTGGTATATTGCTGTGTCTGCTTACCAATATCTTGTTGTATGTTTTTCATTAACCCCTTGATGACCACAGTATGTCTTTTGCCAGCGGGACATAAATAGCCTGGCACTCGTCTCCTGTGTATAATATCAGGGCCCCTGCTATTACTTTTAAGAGCAGAGAAACCTCCGATCCTTGTAGTCTAAGGGCTAATGCACACATCTGCAGAATTCTGTCCATACACAGTGTTCTGCGGAGTGGACCTTTTGAGCTCCCAGTATCATGATTTATTATGATGCCGGGAGCTCTCATACTGTTTGAATGTTTGCGCTAGTGTACTGACGCAGCCGCATGCTCATGTGCCACCTCTATGTGCTGTGCCTGTCTGTGTGCTGTACCTCTTCTATGTGCTGTACCTCATCTATGTGCTGTGCCACCTCTATGTGCTGTGCCTTCCTGTGTGCTGTACCTCCTCTATGTGCCCCCTCTATGTGCTGTACCTCCTCTATGTTGTGTTGTGCCCCCTCTATGTGCTGTGCCCACCTGTGTGCTATACCTCCTCTATGTGCTATGGCTGCCTGTGTGCTATACCTCCTCTATGTGCTGTGCCTCCTCTATGTGCCCCCTCTATGTGCTGTACGTCCTCTATGTGCCCCCTCTATGTGCTGTACCTCCTCTATGTGCCCCCTTTATGTGCTGTACCTCCTCTATGTGCTGTGCCCCCTCTATGTGCTGTGCCCGCCTGTGTGCTATACCTCCTCTATGTGCTATGGCTGCCTGTGTGCTGTACCTCCTCTATGTGCCCCCTCTATGTGCTGTACCTCCTCTATGTGCTGTGCCCCCTCTATGTGCTGTACCTCCTCTATGTGCCCCCTGGTTTGATTAGGAAGACCACTGTGCTGTTGTGGTCTAGCTGAAACTTAGAGGGGTAGATAATAGAATAAGGAATATTCTTGTTGCATAGACTTGGTTTCTGAAAGTTTCTGCCACTGTTTCAGGACTTCAAGAGAGTAGTTTAAAAAACTTGCACCTCATGACAATCACATAGAGGAGAATCCTTCTTTTTTGCCACCTCAAGAAGTTTATCCTGATCCTTGTAGTTTAGGAGCTTGGCAATGAAGTTGCAGGGAGGTGCTATCAGTGACAGAGCATGAGTAGGAATACTGTATGCCATTTTACGCAAAACAATGGAGAGAAGGCCTTTGGACCTGTTCACACTGTGGAAAACAGGCGGAAATTCCAAGCGGAATCCCCACCGAGGATTCAGCTTGGAATGCTGCCTGCCTCACTGTCTCAATGTTATGTATAGGTCGCCACCGCACTCAGTGGCTCTCTGCTCACCTGTTTTCCACTGTGTAAATGTGCCCTTATGGTGCGTTTACACAGACAGATTTATCTGACAAATCTTTGAAGCCAAAGCCAGGAACAGACTAGAAACAGGGAACAGGTCATAAAGGAAAGACTGGTATCTATTCTCTTTTCAAATTCATTCCTGGATTTGGCTTCAAAAATCTGTCAGATAAATCTCCCTGTGTAAACACACATTTCGAGTCAAGTAATTATTTGAGCCAGGTTTGTAGAAAAGTCGAGGGGTTGGGCTTCTCCACTCCTTCTGGTAGGCTTACAAAGTGAATACATATCGTCTACTTTAGCTCATAGAATGGAGTCCAGTGACGGCCTTAACCTCAAGCTAAGGGTGCGTGCACACTACGGAATTGCCACGTATAACCCGCGGCGTATTCCGTCGCTCGTCTCCGCACGCGGCGGCGCGCATTTCCGTCCGTGCCATAGACACTATTCTATGCACGGGCGGATTCCGCGTTCTGCCAAAAGAATTGACATGTCAATTCTTTCGACAGAACGCGGAATCCGTCCGTGCACAGAATAGTGTCTATGGCACCGGCGGAAAAGCGCGCCGCCGCGTGCGGGGACGAGCGACGGAATACGCCGCGGGTTATACGCGGCAATTCCGTAGTGTGCACGCACCCTTAGAGGTGAGACAGAGGTGAGTGTTTATGGACATCAGTCTGTAAAAATCCAAAGTCCAGCTGCAGTGAATCAATTTTCTAAGGCAGTATAGCATTTAGTAATGCCTTAAGTATGTCAAGTATGGAAGGCTCAAAAGGAGCATCTGTATCAGGAGGTGACAGGGGGTGACCCCAAGAATCTCAGGATCCCCAGAAGCTGTCCCCAAGAACAGATACATGCATGGAGCAGATGTAGAAGCAGAGGCCGTAGTGCTGGAACTGCCTGAGGCATAGAGGCTGGGGGAGAGCGGCATGGGCAACTTTTATTATTACTATTATTATTTATTTTTAAAGCCCCCTTGATTCCAGAGCACAATAAAAGCGATAAAGGACGACAAACAGAACATAACAAAATCAAAAGCATGTTACATAAATAAGGTAAATGGCAGACTGGTACATAGATAGAGGGACCTGCCCATGAGGCCTTACAATCTACAAGGTAAGGGGAGGGAGACAGGAGGTAACATCATGTGACCTAACTGTGCACATCACAGGGGGAGGCAAGGCCAATGGCTCTGCTCTGTCGGCTTATCGCTACATTTTGGCAAAAAAGTGCTGTCTAATAAAAGGAGGGTGGCACATCCAGGGAAAAGAAACGCCCACTGCAAGCTGACATCAATGCACAAAATAGTGGTACTGGAATGCTGCCAGGCTGTGACGCTTTTTGGAAAAACTACACTTTTGGCGCTCAGAGTGGCACAGAAAGTGAGCTAACAAGCCATAGACTTTAATTTAATGCTATTGCAATGTTGTGTAAGTTTGGGTTCTGGGTGTCTGCTTAAAATATAGTGTTTAGCTAGAGTACCCCTTTAAAACAATAAAGTAAAAAACAAAATTTAAAAATAAACTGGTATAAAAGGGAACTAATCTACTCTGCCAAACACAAAATATAGACAGAAAGTTGTGCACAGGAATACAAAAAGTGGATAGACATTGCACCTGACAAATCCTAATCAACATGCACAACATTTACCAAGGGACGTGCAGAACATTAGTAAATCTGGCAAGAGGAAAGTACACAAGCACAATGGAAACCAATGGCAAATGAAATAAATGAAGTAAATATGCTTCAGAGTCTTTGTTGGTCATAGCAACCAACAAATAGTAACTCCATGTCCTTCATTCCACCGAGCAATTCTACTTGACTGTGAGGGAGCCACACTGATATACCCTGCAAGCGACAAATATAATAGTGTCCTATGTGTAAAACTGTATGTATGAGTATAGACCTATCTGCCCTATTGTGTGTTTTTCTAGTCTTATGCTAAACTGTATTTAAAATTCAAAAGTCTTCCCTATGTAGCAGAATTATTTTTAGCTCCGTGTTGTAGACGGATAGAGGAATATTTCAGTTACGCTACCTGACTCTTCTTTCCTGTACAAAGCTAATAAGGATATCTCCTAGGGATCTTGTGTGCCTGCAGCTGCTGTACCTTTAGCCAGTGCACACTGTTCAAGTGGTAACAGGATGTTGTTAGTTGAACAATTAAGCCACGTGATTGTCTGCTCCCAGACTCTCACCAGTTGGGAGGATCTATTTTCCATGGTTAGGCGTGGATTTCTACTGTAACATTTCCACCTTGTAGCAAGTTCTGTATGAACAAACAGAACATAAAATGTTACAGCTACTTTGTTTTTAATGAACAAGCAGCCAATACTGGACAAGCAGCAAAAGTGCACTGGGTAAGTTGATATTTTCTCTTTTGCATGCACATGTTTAGTATATAGCTTCTGCGGTGAGCAGATTAATTAAACATACAGTTTACGGAAATGAATGGATTTTTGGCAGACTGACAAAAAATGTTATTAAGCAAGAAGGTACATTTAGAAGGTCTGATAACTGTTGAGATGAGAATCAAATCGGGTGCAGTATGTTGGCCATAGTAAATGTTGCATTGACTTTTTTTTTTATTTTTTTATATAAAGTCTTGGTTGTACAAGTGCTGAAACTTCTGGCAAATAAAATTTATTTTCTCTCATTTAGGTCAGGCGTACACACGGACAGTTATCACAAAGTGATATGATATAAGTGCACTGTAGTTTCCAACATGATGCATGCTTGTTGTAATCTTGTTTACCTGTGAAAGGGAGGTGAAAATTTAAAGGAACCATTTGGGTAGAAGAGCCTTCTTGTGCTCTTCTCCTCTGCTCTATGAAATGCTGCATAGAGGTACAAAATAGCTTTTTAAGGGCCAATTCACTTGGAGTAAAACTGGCGGAACTCTATTGCTGAATCCCACTAGCCTCTGTGTCATACAGGCAATTATGGGAGGGCTCGCGCCTCCTCTCTCCGCGTGGAAGAATTGACATGTCCATTCTTCTCAGCGGAGAGAGGAGTTCGGTGAGCCCTTGCATAGACTGCCTGTATGACACAGAGGCTGGCGGAATTAAGCCAGTTTTAGTCCATGTGAACTGTCCCTTACTGCACATGCCATAACTGAAATCCAGTCAAGGGGAGGGGACACAACAGTTCCAGTCATGCTCATCACACCCTCCTCCAGCCCAGGGAGAACATGTGCACTCAGGCTGTCAATCAAGCCTGACTGGCAGGAGGAGGGCACAGTGAGTGTTACTGGGAGCCACCGTGTCCCCTCCTCTGTGCTGTTCAAAGTTATTTCAGCTCTCTATGCAACATCTCATAGACCAATATCAGAATGTTGTTGTTCTTACCTGTTAGGACCCGTGCCAGTCTGCTATGTGTCTACTGGTATCATCACCACAGACAGAAGAGGAAGTCTCGGCTTAGTTTTAGACCTAGTGGTGAGAATTAGGGATGAGTAAATTTACTGTACTAGTGGAGCTCAGCCTTCGGCTTGTCAACCGGCTGGTTTTTAACTCTGTGCCACTCAAAGATCAGTGCAGTAATAATAAAAGTCCCAGTTTCAGTTTAAAAAAAGAAAGTTTTTTCATTAACAAAGAATCCCTTTCCCTAATAAAAGTTAAAATCACTCCCCCTTTTCCCATTTTATATAAAAAAAAAAAGTTTAAAAAAGTTGCATATAGGCATGCAAGCTACCAAAAGAAAGTAAAGTAAAGATTATGGCGCAAAAAAATTACACCTCACTCATAGACCAAAAAATTTAAGAGTTAAATTAAATGAAATAAAATGAAAGAAATTACACTTTTTTTCCAATTTCACTGCTTAAATAATTTTTCTTCCAGGTTTGCCTTCCGTCGAAAGAACTGACTTTTCAATTCTTTCAGCGGACAGCAGAGTCGGCTCGGCCATAGAATGGTGTCTATGGAGCCGGCAGGGAGGCATGCCACAGCGAACGGGAACAGCGGATTCTGTAGTGTGAACCCACCCTCATACGGCCTTTACTCTCTAGCTGCCGTACACTTCACCCAGCTGTATCAAACAGACCGCCTAAGGCTATGTTCACACATAGTATTTTCGTCAGTCTTTTTTCAACCAAAACCAGGAGTGGGTTAAAAATAGAAGCTGTGCAACTTTTTCCATTATAATTTTTCCTTGATAGTTCATTTCTGATTGTAGTTTAAAAAATACTGACCAAAAAAACTGACGGAAATACTATGTGTGAACATAGCCTATGGCTGTATCCACGTTTTCCTGTCCCTGGGATTTGGTGTTTGGGTTTGCTAGTTCACTCATCTTTAGTGCCGAGATATCTGTGCAACATATCAAAAGTTTATTTAGGTGGTAGTTATTCTTTAAGCAGGACAGTCATTAAAAAATTACAATTCAATGGTAAGGTCCTCTTGATGCCATTCTAGCATCAGCTTCTTTATCCTGCTCTGTAGTGAATACAGATTGTGCTATACAGGAATGATCTATTGCCCCCTCTCCTCTCCTGCACACAGAAGCTTCCACCAACACAGCATATAACCTGGGCCTCCTCATTTGCACTTGGATGAACACGAGTCTCAGTACAATTTCATAAAAACATGCATTTTACAATTTATTCAGTATTCCCCAACAAAAAAAAGTCAGTGTCTCAATAACTTTTCATGTTTTAATGATGTAATCCATAGGATACCGATATCTGAAAGACACACACACAAAAAAAAAGGTAGGAGCAGAACACCTATCATTGTGACAGCTGTTCTACACCTTACATTATGTATCATCTTGGCAGATGCTGCTTACAGGCTGGCACATGGGTAATCCATACTTAACCCCTTGTACCTCTTGGGTTACTTGCCCCCCTTCCTTGCTGCGATGGGTATAGTGCTGGGGCGGAAAGGTGGGCCCTATTTACACTCACCCTGATGTCTTTGATCTTCAGCATGTCTTCGATCTTCAGTGTGCCAGGCTCTGCCTCTTCAAAGATGAAGCCCTGAATAGCGCCACTAAAAACGCCATATGCATAAGCTATGCTGTTTTTTTAGTGGAGCTGAAGACTTCCATTAAAGTGTATGGGAAAAAAAAACAGCAAATTCCCTAAAAAGTGCCAAACCCTCAGCATACTGTGTTTTGCAAAAACTTTCAAAGAGGAGAAAAACATGCAACATGCAAGTTAACATCTGGCCATAGGCGTTTTTAGAATAAAAAAAAACAAAAAACACCATTGCGTTTTTTCAGAAAAAAGAGGCAGTATAAAGGCAGCCTAAAAGCTGTTTTTTACTGGAATACCAGCACCAGGAGGGAGACGAACCCCGGCACCAGGCATGGATTGCCTCAAGCTAAAGGCCCTATTCCACGGAACGATTATCGTTCATAAACTCGCTCCAACGACCGCTCGTTAACTATCACGAAACGTTTTTTTTTAGCGAACTATAACACATAAAACACGTGGGAACGTGAACGATATATGTAGTGTAACGATTATTTTGCAGTGGTTACATGGTCATGATCACGACCATACAACACTCCTACTTATTTTTAAACCTTTTTACAAATGACTGAAAGATTTCTAATTTTTTTAACCGATTAGCGAATTATCTTTTAAAGACCAAAGATTTTTTTTCGACATGCTAAAAACTATTTTGAACGACAATATAATAAGATCACCTTTGTCGTTCGCTTGTTTACACCAATTCCATGAAGCGATCATCGTTAACGAGCGGGTTTATGAACGATAATCGTTCCGTGGAATAGGGCCTTAAGTAACGGTACCAGCAATTTTGGGGGGTGAGGGGGTATAGAGTCACTTTAATGGGTTTACAAACATTCTTATAAGACTAAGCCATCATTTACATTTAAAAACCTAAGCATATATTGTTTAACCTTGTCGAGCATAGACTAAGTGGACATGCACCTTCCTTCTCCAGTTCTCAACGTTACTAGTAAAACTGGTTTTCGTGCAGGATTCCATTATATTTATTGGTGCAAGAAATCTTTCCACTTCCTTTCAGTTCCACGTAAACATGGTGGTGAATCAGTACAGGTCGTATACGGAGAGCTCAGGTGTAAAATTTGTTTGTACAACATCACTTCCTTAATGTAGTGTCAGTGACGGAAGTCTGCGTCTCGCTACTCAGGATTACACTTCTGGGTGAGTAATATTTTGTGGAGCTGCAGCCTTGTGAATACAGTAGCAATCTCTTATACTCTGCATTGGCAATGAATGGTAATTATATTGAATTCAGCGTCTTGTTAATTATAAAGTAGTGTTTGTCTACAATACCTAATGGGCGTCATTGTGTATGGTTTAGTTTCTTTTGTGCTTTTGTATAGCTGTTTATGTAGGAAAGCATTGGAAACTAGACACTAAAAAGCTCTACGTAGTTTGCATTTCCTGACAGATGTGCTGCTTGTTGTTGGGGGATGCAGTGCAGGCTATAATGGTAATTTAAATGGACTGTCAAATCAGATGCATGCTATTCTTATCATTATCATTGAGTAAATGTATAGAAATTAAATGTATAATGTAAATGATAGAAAACAATATTCTTTATTTCAGCAGTTCTATTCAATTCAAAATTAAACACAAATTATTGTATTTCTATAAGGAGTCAGGCTTCAGTCTGCTGAATAGCAGGAGAAAAAAATCACTTTCCCGCTGCTGTAAGAAGAAGAGGTTATCTGTAATTTTAGTCTCATTATAATAATGGGTGGGGATTGGAGTGACAGTTCTATTGTTCTCCTGATAAGGGGTAGATAACATGGCTCATGCAACACAGTGTACTTTCCTATTGTCACATCATCATGTATGTATGTATGTATTCAATAAATACGCATATACTCACACCCCAAAATAAACAAAATATAAAGAAAAATATAATTAAATTATTAAATATTAAATTATTAAATTATTAAAATATAATTTAATTTTTTTAAAGAAAAAAATATATATATGCATGCCCCCTTTTACATGTATACACTTACACATGCATGTCATACTGTGAACCAATAAATTTTCTCGATTGATATATGGATTGGAATTACATTGTCAGCGGCCCTTGTTGTTTCCAGCAGAGAGCCAGAAGCCCTCTACCCATTTTTTAAAATTTGTGTGTAAATCAGGAGCTTGGGAAAGTTGTGTGCGTATCCATGAAAATAATCCAGGACTTTTTTTTTGTACACAATAGACCTGAGGAGATCAATATTTATGCAGGGAGTTGAACTATACTCAAGTTTTAAATTGGGCTTTTCCAACTTTTCTAACTCTCTGCCTCTCACTACAGTTCCTGCCTATATATACAGTATATATATATATATATATATATATATATATATATATATATATATATATATATAGTGCCTTGTGAGACATAGCAGGCTGTAAAAGTAAAGAAGGGCTGAGGAGGGGGAAAGGAGTTATTGAAAAAATCACCAGGTACATTGTATGTCAATACCTTGAATTATCCTACCTTGCTTCCTCCTCCTGGCTATCATGCTTTCTGGCAGCTACAGTGCTGGGAGGGCATGGTTGTAGATGTGAATGTGGTACTCTGCCAGTGCTATCGTCCCTCTTCCTCTCTCTGGTCAGAGGAAGTGAGGGAGACAGACCAGGAAGTGGTCTCCATGTAGGAAAAAAAATAATATTAAGTGTCCAAAAATAATTATATGAAAATATATATTGTTGTCATGTAAGGTTTGTTTAAAAAAAAAAAATATATATATATATATATATTTTTTTAATATTTTATGGTACTCTCTAGAGAAGAGTGAACTTACAGTAAGTTTGTGTGAAACTGTACGCTTGGTATTTGAATCCTGGTGGCTGGAGAAGATGGATGTAGCTTTAGGGCTGCCTGGAAGACATGGATTATAATAATAATCTTCTTATGTTATTATTTAACAGCTGTTATTTTAGTAAACATGGAGATCTTTTGTGCAAGAAAGCTTAACCCCTTGACGACCCAGAGTGTATCCGTTCGTCCTAGGTTGGGTAGGGGTGTTCAGAGGGGGGGTCATGCCCCCCCCCGCCGCGATGCCATCACTGATCCTCCTGGCTGATCTCAGTGATCTATGCAGTATGCATAGATCTCAATAAGAGATCAGTGTAGTTATTATAGAATTCCCCCTGGGGGACTTCTAGTTACTGTCTAAAAATTGATAAAAATCATTTATTATTATTATTAATTAATAAATTTATTAATTTATTTATTTATAAAGCGCCCTTAATTCCAGAGCGCTATACAATAGAAAGGCAACAGGCAGGAACAATACAAGATCAGAAAACATTACGTGAAGGCAAAAGACAGACTGGTACATGGGGGAAGAGGACCCTGCCCGCGAGGGCTTACAATCTATAGGGTATAGGGAGAGAAACAGGAGGTAAAGTTTAGCCATTCAAGTGTGATGCAGAGTTATTGTAGGTTGTAGCCTAGTTTGAAGAGATCGGTTTTCAGGTTACTTTTGAAGGACATGATGGTGGATGAGAGACTGATGTGTCAGGGTAGCGAGTTCCAGAGTATGGGGGAGGCTCGGGCAAAGTCTTGGAGGCGGTTGTGCGAGGTACGAACAAGGGGGGAGCGCAGACGGAGGTCACTGGAGGATCAGAGGTTGCGTGAGGGACGGTAGCGGGATATCAGGTCAGAGATGTACGGAGGGGACAGGTTGTGGATGGCCTTGTATGTCATGGTCAACAGTTTAAAGTGAATACGTTGGGCAATGGGGAGCCAGTGGAGGGATTGGCAGAGGGGAGAGGCGGAGGCAAAGCGAGGGGAAAGGTGGATTAGTCGGGCAGCAGTGTTAAGGATAGACTGGAGGGGAGCAAGGGAGTTAGCTGGAAGGCCAGAGAGGAGGATGTTACAGTAGTCCAAGCAGGAGATAATGAGAGCATGTACCAATAGTTTGGTGGAGTCAGGGGTGAGGAAAGAGCGGATTCTGGAAATGTTTTTGAGGTGAAGGCGGCAGGAGGTGGTCAGGGCCTGAATATGTGGTTTAAAGGACAGGGCAGAGTCAAAGGTGACCCAAAGGCAGCGGACTTGGGGGACAGGGGACAGAGTGCAGCCATTGATAGTGATTGACAGATTAGAAGGCGGGGTGGAGCGAGGTGGGGGAAAGATGATAAGTTCTGTTTTGTCCATGTTGAGTTTTAGAAAGCGGGAGGAGAAGAAGGAGGATATGGCCGATAGACACTCTGGAATCCTTGATAGCAAAGAGGTGACATCCGGACCAGAGAGGTAGATCTGAGTGTCATCGGCGTAGAGGTGGTAGCTGAAGCCGTGGGACTCTGATATGTCCCAGGCCAGAGGTGTAGATGGAGAAGAGGCCTTGGGGAACACCAACAGTAAGGGGACGAGGAGAGGAGGTGGTGTGAGAATGGGAGACACTAAAAGTGCGGTTGGAGAGGTAAGAGGAGATCCAGGAGAGGGCTAGGCTAGTGACACCAAGGGATGAGAGGATAAAAATTTTTCCCAATAAAAGTTGAAATCATCCCCCTTTTTCTATATATATATATATATATATATATATATATATATATATATATATATATATGCAATCGCGCAAACAAAAGATCACATTCCTGATCTTGCACAATAAACTGCGTAAGTGAAAAAAAATGGCAAAGCACAAAATTGCAAATTTTTTGTCACATCAAATTCAGAAAAATTGTAATAAAAAGCGCTAAAAAAGTTGCATATACTGCAAGGTATCGATAAAAATTACAGATCGCGGTGCAAAAAATGACACCTCACACAGCCCCATAGACCAAAGGATAAAAGTGTTATAAGGATGGTGGGGGGGGGGGGGGCGTGTCCTGCTGCTCATGGAGTAAGCTGCATGTTAGCTGAGCTCCTGCATAGCACGGCCTGAAACCGGCTCAAACCTGACACCTAGACCACACAAACAGCTCGTTTTACAGCAGAATCTGTGCTACATCGCTGGCAGTACCATGTCGAAAGGTAAAAATAGCAAGAAGAAAAGAATTCTGAAGGTGGCAGAATTCATACCTGCTGGGGCGCCCGTCCAAGATGGCGCCGAGCGCGGTCCGGACGTCATGTCTTCCCCGCAGGCAGCTAGCCGCCGAGGACCGGACGCCGTAGGCTCGAATCCACAAAACTTGATAATGGAGGAGGTGAGCAGACATGCCTTATTACCTGAGCCCCTACTATCCTTGCCGCCATCCACGGACAGCAGCCCGGCCTCAGCTCTCCCGTCACAGGGCAGTGTGGTGGCATATTCGGCTAGTGAAGGCAGTAGTTCCCCACCGCAAGATAAATGCCTGGTAGACCTGGACTTTCCCTCTCTACCCCCCACTCCCATGTCGTGGAAAACCCTACAGAGGAGCCCACAGTGCCATGATTCCCCGCTGTCTATAACTGGGGCACATAAAGGGTCTGCTGCAGGGGATGCTCCCCTCACTGTAAACCTGATGCGCA
Organism: Dendropsophus ebraccatus; assembly: GCF_027789765.1. Taxonomy (NCBI): domain Eukaryota; kingdom Metazoa; phylum Chordata; class Amphibia; order Anura; family Hylidae; genus Dendropsophus; species Dendropsophus ebraccatus. The sequence goes on from NC_091458.1 coordinate 127,817,356, forward strand.
GCATGCTAGAGGACTTAAAATCCTCCATTCATAAAGATTTCATGAAGATGTGTGCTTCTTTGCAAAAAGATATGGATGGTTTAGGTGAACGCACTGCACATGTTGAAAAAAAATGGCGGAGCTCACAGAGGCGCATAATGCAATGGCGGACACTACCAATAACATGGAGGAGGAGATAGAGGCCCTAAAATTAAAATTGGCAGATGTTGAGGACCGATCCCGCAGGAATAACGTGCGTCTACGCGGTATACCAAAAACGGTCAGACCAGATAACTTGCTTGAATTCGTGACTGACTTTTTCACAGCTTTATTGCCCTCCCTGTCTAACACGGATCTCATAATCGACAGGATCCACCGCCTGCCTAAACCAAGAAACATGCCTGCTGACATCTCGCGGGATGTGATCCTGAGAATACATTTCTTCCATGTTAAAGAAAAAATAATGGAGGCAATGAGACGACAACCTGCACTCCCTGAACGCTTTTGTGGGATCTCTATGTTTGCTGACCTCTCTGCCGCCACTATGGCGAGAAGGCGAGCCTTTGCACATAGCACCAAAGTACTAAGAGAACATGGGATACCCTACCGCTGGGGCTTTCCAGTGAAGCTTATCATAACAAAAGACGGAGCCAAACGTATAGTGAGCACACCAGCTGGGGCACTGCAGCTATGCAAGGAATGGGACCTCCTGTCTTCAACTTCAACATCTGCCGCAACTCATGAGAAAAGACCATCACCCCCTCGTCTAGATCAAGAATGGTCTGTTGTTGGGCCGAGCAGACGTCGTGTGCCATGAGTCTACAGAGATTGCTACCTCCCTCATTTCTTTTCCTCCCTTTAACAGCTCTTTTTCCTAATAGTTTTTTCTTCTCAGGTTGGGTGTCTCTAGTACCCATGAAGGCTGTAAGGACATAGTGATATTGAGTCCTTCTCATATGTCCCCCATGGACAGACCTTTGGTCTTTACACAGGTTTCCCTCGTGTTCTATGTTTTGTTCAGAAGGTAATGTTTGTGTTTGTTGTTTATGCACTTGTTTGTGCACTTGTTCTGGTCTCATCTAGGTATGTCAATGCTTCTATTCTGGTATCTATCAGGTATAATGTGGACACCTTTATTGCTTTCTGCGACTACAACCCCCATCCTTACTAGTTATAATGGTACTTAAATTTATGTCCCTGAATGTTAAGGGACTAAATTGCCCTTACAAAAGGTCTCTCATATGAAGAGAAGTAACTTCCCAAAATATAGATATTTTATACATCCAAGAATCTCACTTAAATGAAAAGGATGTTAGCCGCTTGAAGCACAAAAGGTACCCCACTATATTCTCTGCGCCAGCCTCAAAGAAAAAAGGTGGTGTTGTTATAGCCATAAGGGACTCTATTGCAGTATCCATTACTAAATCACTGATAGATAATGAAGGCAGATTCGTGATCTTGCAATGTATGCTCAACAACTCCCCTTACACTTTGGTGTCGGCTTACGCTCCGAACAAAAAACAACATAGATTTTTGTTGCATCTCTTAGCCAAAGTGAATGCACTCAAACATGGCGCTGTTGTCATAGGCGGAGATTTCAATAAAACTTTATGGCCTTCTATGGACTCTACCAACCCTGGATTGAGGCCTGAACCATCTTCCTTTACTAACACTTTGCATACACATAGATATTATGATGTATGGCGCCTACAGCACGCATCAGAGCGGGACTTTACATTTTATTCTAACTCTCATAAGTCTTATTCGAGAATAGATTATTTCTTGGTAGACCATATTAATTTGCCCCGTATCCTTTCCTCTGCTGTTGGAACCATCATGTGGTCCGACCATGCACCCATACTTCTAGAAATAGAAGAACAGTTCAACTCTCCTCCACGTACAGTGTGGCGACTAAATAATTATATATTACAATATCCCTCTTACGCCCCTGTAGTATCTTCCTCACTTTCTGAGTACTTTTCCTTTAATGATAACGACACAGTCTCAGACTATACCCTATGGTGCGCCCATAAAGCAGCCATTAGGGGTCAGTTTATCAAGCAGGCTGCTTATGATAAACGTATGAGACAGCATCAATTAATCACTGTACAGGATAGACTAAGTGTCCTACATAGGAAAAATAAAGCACAGTTTGATGGACCAACAGCAGAGGAAATTTCTACTTTAACTAAAAAACTGCATGAGCTATTAGCCCATAAACACGATTATGCTTTAAAGAGGATGAAACTTAACTATTACTGGCATGGTAATAAACCATCAGCCCTACTAGCTAAGTGTCTATCTAATCGTGCAGCCAAAACCCGGATCCAATACCTGTATAATAAACAGCACCAAAAAATCATGGACCCTAAGGGTATTGCAGATGTTATGGCAGAATACTATAATTCTCTATATAACCTGTCACATGACCAGTCTACACCTCAGCCTAATCAGGCTGACATAGACAACTTTCTAAAGGAGTTAGCTCTTCCCTCTCTTACACTGAAACAACAACAAGATCTTGCCCAACCCATAACGGAGTCTGAAGTACTAGCCATTATCCGTACACTTAAATCCAACAAGTCCCCGGGGCCAGATGGGCTTACAAATGAGTATTTCAAACAATATAAAGACATTCTGACCCAGTATTTAGTTAGAATCTTTAACCTCACTATGACCTCAGGTTCCCTCCCACCCGAAATGCTAAAAGCTCTTATCATCACTCTGCCCAAGCCGGGTAAAAAAAACAGATACGCCCTCTAATTTACGCCCAATTTCTCTATTAAATTCGGACCTAAAAATATTTTCTAAATTACTTTTCCTATAGACTAACAGACATTATCCCCCAAATAATACACAACAACCAAGTGGGCTTTGTGAAAGGTAGACAAACAGTGGATGGCACCCGTAGAATGATTAATATCATTTCAACTGCTGAACGCCGGCGAACGCCTTCTCTGCTCCTAACGGATGCGGAGAAGGCGTTCGACCGGGTTCACTGGGGCTATCTAAAGAACGTGCTACTGAAATTCGGCTTTCAGGGCCCTTTCCTTATTGCAGTCATGGCCTTATACACCTTGCCCTCTGCTCAGGTGTTTTCTTCTGGCACCCTGTCTTACCTGTTTAACATAACTAATGGGACAAGACAGGGTTGCCCACTATCACCAACCATATTTGTGTGCGCTATTGAACCACTGGCCCACACTATTAGAGCCGCAGCTGGGATTAAGGGCATATTGGTAGGCAAGCATGAGCACCGTATTGGGCTCTTTGCCGACGACATAGTTTTATGCCTTTCTTCTCCCGCTGACTCTCTCGCCCACGTCTCTAACATACTGCAGAGCTATAGTGCTGTCAGTTACTATAAAGTCAACGCAAATAAGTCACTTATTTTAGGCATGGGCATCTCACCAAAACAACGCTCACATTTACAATCACTGTACCCCTATGCCTGGTCCTAGGGTTCTATTCCGTATTTGGGTATCACTCTTACTTTCCCATTATCTAAACTAGCTATGAAGAATTTTAATAACCTCATCTCTGATATTTCCAAAGATGCGGCAACCTATTCTAAATTACCAATTTCTTGGATAGGCAGGATTTCCTCTGCTAAAATGGTAATGCTTCCCAAGATACTTTATTACTTTAGGAACCTCCCGGTTAAAATTCCCGTATTTATGTTAAAACGAATACAAAAGGTTATTAACAATTTTGTGTGGCTTGGGCAGAGGGCGAGAGTTCCAGAGCGCATACTCTGTCTGTCACCACTAGAAGGGGGTTTGGGGTGCCCAGATGTGAAAACCTACTATTATGCTAACCTAATGGACCAACTTAGATATTGGTGGGCAAACAATAAAACTAAGCAATGGGTGGCCACTGAATCATACTGTACTTCTGATGGGGACCCACAGGCCCTCTTGGGCGCGGCCAGACTCAAACCGCCTAATGTAAAGCAGGAATCTCCCACAGTTATAGCTGCAATCTATATGTGGTTACATCCCAAGGTCACCACTTCCCTCCTCCCGACTCACTATATCTCCCTACCTCTGAATATTCTACATAACCTGATCCCTAACTCCGACTATATTGCTTGGCTAGCTAAAGGTGTACATACACTGGGTGATTTATATGATAATAATATACTTAAATCATTCAATATGCTCACTTCATCCTATGACATATCACACAGGGATTTCTATAAATATCTTCAATTACGGCATTGTCTGCATCACCACTTACCATTTACTCAAGGCAGGTCCACCAACCCTGCATATGAGCAGTACTTTACCAATCCCTCATTATTGCCTAAAGGGTTGTCTCGGGCATATAAGGCTTTGCAAGAACACTCATTCGCCCTACCATGCCTAACCAAATGGGAGTTGGACCTGGCATGTACCATTTCACAGGATCAATGGAAACATGTTTTTACGTCTGTACAAAAAATATCCAGATGTATTAATCACTTGGAGGCTTCTCGTAAACTGCTATATAGGTGGTACCTAACCCCTTATAGGTTGTCAAAGATTTATCCTTCCTCGTCACCCTTATGTTGGCGTTGTCTTGCGGACACAGGTACTCTTATGCATATTTGGTGGACATGCCCAAAAATTGTGCCTCTATGGACACGGTTTTATTGAGATCCCGTTTCTGTGGTCTCCGGGTATGGCCCTTTTAGGTTTGGGCACTGAAGAATGGAATGTACCTGACCTTACTATTTTTATGCATATTTTACTGGCTACAAGGAATTGTATTGCAAAGAACTGGAAGAGTACTACTATTCCCAATGTGAATGAAATCTTGAACGTAGTTAGCTATAATTGTCAGATGGAACTGTCAATCGCATCTAGATTAAATTCTGGAACCAAGGTTAAATCCAATTGGGAAAAGTGGCTCAGCTTACCCTCTAACTTTTTCTCTTCCCTCCCCGGCACATCACCTAACCCCTCTCCTACTACTTCTCCTGGAACACCCCTACTTCAGTAGACAGTAACGCTTAATGGGAACTCAGAATCATAACCCCAATCCAATACAAATCACATCTTATCCTTGGGCTATGGTATGTCATTTCGGTATATCATTTCGGTATATCATTTCTATATATCATTCCTGCCCTAGTTGTATGGATTTGGAATGGTGCCTCAGTGGACCCTGATAAAGAGAGTCATAATAGAGTTATATTTGCAAAAAATGGATACCATCATAGGTTGCTATAAGTTGATGTGCTTTGTATGTTATTGACGCCTGGAGGAGACCCTTGTGTTTTCTTTTTTTTTTGTGTTTTTGTTTTCTTTTTGTTTCTTGTTTTCCTTCTTCTTGATTGTTTTGTTAATATTAGTATAGAGCAACGTGTTGTTGCTTTGTCTTAAAAGCTTTCTTATTCAAAAAAAATTCAAAAATTTTCTCAATAAAATTAGAAATCATAAATAAAAAAAAAAGTGTTATAAGGATGGTAATAGAGCAATTTTAAGAACATTCAGGGTTTGTTATAAAAGGTTTTAATTTTTTAAAAGCCGTCAAATAAAATAAGTTATACATGTTACTTATCACTGTAATCATGCTTCCTTGAGGAACATTTATAACATTTGCCCTATTTTACCATAGAAAAGATGTTGTCAATTACCCCCCCCTAAAAAAAATAAAAAAAAAATAAAAAAAGTATTTTTTTCAAATTCACTGCACAAATAATTGTTTCCGGTTTTGTTGCATGTTTTATGGAGAAATTAAAGCGACTCTGTACCCACAATCTGATCCCCCAAACTACTTGTACCTTTAGATAGCTGCTTTTAATCCAAGATCTGTCCTGGGGTCCGTTCGGCAGGGGATGCAGTCATTGAAAACAACTTTTAATCCGGCAGCGCTGTGTCTAACGGCCGGGGCACATTTGTATATGCATTAGGCTGGCACAACCTCTCTGTCCTTCCTCCCCACCCTCCTCATCATTAAGAATACTCCAGGCAGATTGCTTCCTATTCCCCACCTGTGGCAGCCTGGCACATGGGCTGGATCGTTAATACACCTGTGCAAAGCTCAAACAGCAGTAAATGTTCCTGGATCATTCCTTATAATGAGGAGGGTGGGGAGGAAGGACGGAGAGGTGGTGCCAGCCTAATGCATATACAAATGTAAGCCCTGGCCGTTAGACACAGCGCTGCCGGATTAAAAGTTGTTTTTATGACAATAACTGCATCCCCTGCCGAACGGACCCTAGGACAGATCTTGGGTTAAAAGCAGCTATCTGAAGATACAAGTGGTTTGGGGGGTACGGAGTCGCTTAAGTCTGTCATTACAAAGTATAATTGCACAAAAAATAATGGATCATGTGGGTCTGTAGGTGAAAAAATGAAAGCGCTATGGTCTTTAAACACGAGAAGGAAAAAATGAAAGCGCAAAAATTCAATTTGGCCTGGTCATGAAAAGATTAAGAAAGGCTTTTTTTTTTAATTATTTCTTTTTTTAGGCAGGTAAAGCGTACTGTTTGTACTAAAACTGTGAGCACACAGCCTAAGCCTTGGTTTACATGGTAACTGCCAGCTACAAACATGGTATCAAGGGCATTGGGCAGCTTCCCACTCTGCACTACCCAGACCCTAACATCAGTCCTAGTTTTGCCCTCAGGCTATGTTCACACACCATCTTTTTTTTGTCTGACAGTCATCTCTCATAATGGCCGCCATCTTGAGGCCAAATAAAAGCAGTTTTATTATTATGACAGCCAAAATAGCTGCCGTTAGTTGGCCTCAAAATTACGTTCATCTTTTAGGAACCAAAAAACTGCTGAAAAAAGACTGTGTGAACATAGCTTGAGGCTAGATACACACATTTTTATTTTTTTGGAAAACTTCGACTGCAGTTTTTGTGCCAAAACCAGACTGGGATCCAACAGAAGAGAAGTACAAGTCCTCCCTTTATATTTCCCATCCCATTTGACTCCACTTCTGGCTTTGGCACAAAAAAACTGCATCGTGGGGCATATTTTGTCTGTTTGCAGCGACCATAACGTAGAGGAAAAACACAGCAAAGTGCTCTAGAAATAATACAGAAAATATCAGATTGTACGTGTTTAGAAAAACTGGTAAAGACCCTGGTGAATATTCATACATCTTCCTAATGCGGTTAGGTTGACATGAGAATTTAAATGTCAAGTCTATTTGGAGATACAAGTGCCTTCCATTTCATCTCCACTTCCTGGAAACCTGCTCATGGCAGAGCTCTTTGTACTATGTGGCCATCCAACATCTTGTGAATGGGATTGTATGACTGATTAATTAGCAGGTGCTGCTGTTGTCAAGGTGCCTCGGCTTACGTATTGCATTCTGCTTCTCGATACAATTCACTGATAATAGTGGCTGCTGTTGTTTCACAATCTACTAAGCTAGGATTATCCTATAACATAAAACTAAGTAGATTTCCATTTAAAGAATCCACCTATTTGTAAACATAGAGGAATTCCACACAAGATGCATTTATGTATATGTAGAGTGAAGATGTATGTATGAAATAAATATAGAGTTAGGATGGTAGGTGGCAAGTCCTTGGCTCTTGCAACAAAGGTACCATTCATGTAATAATCAGAACTAGAGATGAGCGAATATCGAGCATGACTATATCTATGTTTTTTAGATCACCTTAGGGCTTTATCTAACTTCAGCAGCCACCACTAATCAAATGCCGAATGCTCCGGTTCGGACGAACTCAAGCATGCTCGATATTCACTCATCTCTAAGAACCCATGGATCTCAAAGGATTATCAAATCCCAGGGAAGAATGGGTATTAATATCTATTACTGATCGGAACAGGATATTGTAAAATGCAGACTGCCAGCTAATCCTAAAGCTTTGTTCACATATGTTGTAGTTTCATTGCAGTACTGTTACATTGAAATGAAGTTATGCAGTGCCGCAATGAAATGCCACAGTACTGCAATAAGATAAGAGGGGGAAAAAAAAGGAGCCGGGAGGATGGCACCTCGTGTAATCCTGTTACATGAAAATGTGTGAATTAAAAGTATAGGTGGACTCTCACCTTTTAGCCCCTTGGGCTTTGTGTGTATCACCCCACTTTGGGGTAACTTGTAGCGTCGGATGATGGCTGCTGGCCAAAGGATCCAGGAAACGGGACTCTCCCAGTGTCGGGACCCGTGGTTTCATGCAGTAGACAGAAGAAAAAAGTACCTGGGTAGGTATCCTGGCGCTGCCAAAAATTCCTTCACAATGAGTAGAGTATAAAACATAAAATGGCTGATTTATTGGATAAAATCAGTAAAAATTTACATAAAATAAGCAATTACGCGTTTCGGGAGTTGCATCTCTCTTCATCAGATTGCATGTATGCCATGTGCCAAACAGCTTGTTTATATGAGCTGAAAATAGGCGCCAATCCCGCCTAGGGGGCGGGGCTAAGCAATAGTAAACAGTGAACAATAGTAACATAATGCATCAAAGGTGTGGATGGACCAAAAGAGTGTGGAAACTCAACATTTTGCATTTGAGAACTTAAGAGAAAACATATAAAAAAGCATGCATTTTTTTTAGATTCATCTTGAAAAGCAGAAACTGGCAAAACACAATTTACCAACAGTCTTTCTTTATTATAAACAATCTAAGAAGCCTGGTGAAGCTGATCACATTGCAGATCCCAGACAGACATTGGCCCGTATTTACTAAAACGCATTTCCACTGCATCTCCCTTGATGACAGCACCATGATTGGAGCAACCTCCAATCATGGTGCTGTCATGAAGGATTAGTGGAAAGTGAATTACTAAGGGCTCGGCCACACTAGCATTTTTCTTTGTTTCTAACGGATCCATCTATATTAATTAAACGGATGAGCATAAACTGATGAGCAGACTGATTGGAAAATGTTCATCTTTTTTAATGGTCCGTTTGTATTTTGGCTTAAAAAAAACTGACTTTTGTACATCAGTTTGCATCCGTTTGCATCAGTCAGCATCCGTTTTTCTATTCGTTTATTTTTCTTCTTTGGTTTCTTGCTGCTTCTGTGCATGCTCAGTGCAAAAAACGGATAAAAAAAAACGGATGTGAACGGAAATACCTTCCGTTTTAGATCTGTCCTCATTGACTACAATGTAAAAAAAAAAAAAAAAGGAAGTGCACTCTCCGTTCGTGATCCGTTTTTTTAAGCGGAAAGAAAAATACTGCAAACACTTTTTTTCTTCCGTTCAAAAAAACGGATCTTGAACGGATTGCATGCAAACGGAGCACACTAATATATCATGGGAGTCTATGGGGATTTTGACGGATCCGACAGTTTCCGTTTTGCTTACTCTAAAACGGAAAAGGTAGATGGAATGGTGCCGAATGGTCAAACGCTAATGTGAACGTAGCCTAAGTAAGTAATTTTATATTTATCAGGCTGTTTTAAAGACTGTCTACTCTTCAGGCGCAAAAATTACACTAGCTATTACTTGGCTGGAAGTCTGCCTGAATTTTCAGCCAGAATTCAATGCATTTTTTGGTGCAAAGTAGGCCATGGCCACTTTTTGCATAAGGCATGCCCCTGTTCATACCAGGCGGAAAGGTGTCTAAAAATTGCAGAAAAGTGTCTAAATTGCATAATTAATGTGGAGAAAAGTGCAGTGCACCAGTTTTTTAGACACAATTCTGGCAGATACACATTAGTAAATCTGAGTCATTGGGGAGATTTATGAAACATGGTGTAAAGTGAAACTGGCTTAGTTGCCCCTAGCAATCAATCAGATTCCACCTTTCACTTTAACCCCTTAGCGACCCATGACGTATCTGATACGTCATGGTGCCGCTCGGGGTGTTCAGAGAGGGGTCCCGCCGGGACCCCGCTCTGAACGGCGCTGATCCCGGCTGACACATGCAGCCGGGCAGTGCCTCTATTAGCCGGCGCGGGTCCCGTTGCCGCGCCGGCTAATTAAGCCACTAAGTGCAGCTGTCAAACCTGACAGCTGCACTTAGAGGCTTCAGACCTCACGTCCTTGGTGTCTAGTGGGACGGATCTCCCCCCCGCGATGCGATCGTGGGGGGGAGATCCGTTCTTCTGCCCGTGCCGGGCCTCAGCGTCGGAATGACGCTGATCCCGGCTCGGCAATAGATTGCTATGGCCTGCAGCAGGCCATAGTAATCTATGACCGATCTAATCGATCTTTGCTGTGTATATACACAGCATTGATCTCTATGAGAGATCAGTGCTGTCTATATACAAGTCCCCCAGGGGGGCTTCTAGTTACAGTAAAAAAAAAAGTAAAAAAGTGTTTTTATTAATAAAAAATCCCCTCCCCTAATAAAAGTCCAAATCACCCCCCTTTTCCCATTTTATAAATATAAATTAATAAATAAATAAACATATTTAGTATCGCCGCGCGCGTAATCGCCCGAACTATTAATTAATCACATTCCTGATCTCGCACGGTAAACGGCGTCAGCGCAAAAAAATTCCAAAGTGCAAAATTGCGCATTTTTGGTCGCATCAAATCCAGAAAAAATGTAATAAAAAACGATCAAAAAGTCGTATATGCGCAATCAAGGTACCGATAGAAAGAACACATCATGGCGCAAAAACTGACACCTCACACAGCCCCATAGACCAAAGGATAAAAGCGCTATAAGCCTGGGAATGGAGCAATTTTAAGTGACGTATATTTGTTGACAATGGTTTGAATTTTTTACAGGCCATCCGATACAATATAAGTTATACATGTTACATATCATTGTAATCGTAACGACTTGAGGAACATGCATAACAAGTCAGTTTTACCATAGGACGGACGGCGTAAATGCAAAACTCCCCGAAATCAAAACAAATTAATTTTTTTTTCAATTTGACAGCGCAAATGATTTTTTTCCGGTTTCGCAGCATATGTTATGGAAAAATAATGTCTGTCATTGCAAAGTACAATTGGTTTCGCAAAAAATAAGCGCTCATATATGTCTCTAGGTGAAAAAAATGCAAGCGCTATGGACTTTTAAACTTAAAATGGAATAAGCAAAAGCGCAAAAACGAAAATAGGCTTTGACCTTAAGGGGTTAAAGAGGAATCTGGTTGCTAGGGGCAACAGAACCAGGTTCACTTTACACCATGTTTGATAAATCTCCCTCATTATGTTATGATGAGTTTTTGCCATGGTAAAATAGTGCCTTTTTTGCTGATTCAATACAAAAACACATAAAAAACACGATGGCCCAGATTCATTAGTCTGTGACTGCTTGCCATTTGTGTGATACAAAAATTGTTCTGATTTTGTCTGACAGACCGATAAATCTAGGCCAATGTGTAAACACAGTCTAAGACTATGTTCAAACAATGATTTTCAACAGATGTTATTTATCACTTTATCAATAATGGCTGTTATTTTGAGTATCAGATAATGTCTGTTATTTAACATACTTTGGTGCATACTTTGAGCATTGGTATATTATTTAAGCTTAGGTTGAATGATGGCCGTGAAACACAGTGATAGGATGGGGAAAAACAACTTAAAATAATGACTGTTACTCACTAACACCAGCCAATAAATGTCCTGAACATTAATCTGACTGCCTCTGTGAACAACGGCCGTTATTCTATGCCTTGTGTGAACTTACGGACGTTGTTCCCATAAACTTCAATGTAAAACATTGAAGACTGAAAATAACGGACATATTTTGAGTATGAAATAATGGCCATTATTTTACTAAGAAAAGTGTGTGAACATGGCCTAAAGTCACATTCACAAGTCTGTGATATACAGATGATATCTGGTCTGTAAGGCAGCTGTATATCACAGACTGAACTCTTCACCTCTTACAGGACTCCCTTTATCATAATTTATTATGTTACAGTGAGCGCTGGAAGACTTTAAGGGGTAGTCTGGCGAGCAGAAGATGCTCACTGGCTCTCACACTTTTTCTCCCACCTCCCTTCCAAGATGTGTTAAATCGATTAAACCACGATCATTGCGTGTTCCTGCCAGATGCGATGTCCAATAGCTGTGCAGTGTCTCCACAATTTCGTTAACACTGTGCAGCTATGTGACATTTAGAGATATGCAAGCGAGTATTAAGGTACTCAATGGTGCTCGTTACTCGGACGAGCATCTCGCGATACTCGAGACAATGGCATCTTCCTCTTCCTGCATGTTTGGCGGCTTTATTTCAGCCAATCATCATGTAGGAGAGTCTTTGGGAGCTCGTAGCTAGGGATGAGGGAACCGAACCGTTACAAACCAGATTTGTTACGAACTTTGCAAAAAGTTCGGTTCGGTACCGAACTTTCAAAAAGTTTGTGACGAAGTTCGTTAAAATCGCAACGGCGTCGCAAAACTGTACTTTAATCAGAGAATAGAACAGGCTACAAGGGATTATTACTCCTATAATCCTTTGTATCCTGTTATTATGTGAATATCAAGGTGTGTGACGTCACTCCAGGAACAGGAAGTGCCTGAGCGTCCATGTTCTTTCTCATTGTGTGTCTAGACTGCAGAGAGAGAGGAGGTGTACGTTAGGCAGAAAGGGAAAACACATAGATAACATATCCAAACAACTGGATAAGTACAGGGAGAGATAGAGAAGGAGTATATATTGTTTGTGACAGAAGCCGGAGAGAGGAAGATAAAAAAAAAAAATCGCAAGATACAGGGAAAGCTTGATAAGCTCATACATAGTGAAAGAGGCTGAGAAATCAAGAGTTAGGTAGAGAGAGGGAGAGATAGCCATCTAACTCAAAAATCGTGATATCTAGGGAGAGATAGGGAGATAAAAAAAAGAAATAGGGAGAGAAAAGTGAGAAGAGTCACTCAGGAGTCAGGATACGTAGCATTGAACCAGCTACTGTTCCGTGGCAGAGAGTAGACGCTAGACGTTTGTTTGTTATCAGCTGTTCTAGGTGACGCTAAGTCAGCGCCTCACAAAAGCTGTCCGTTTGTGCTTTGCTGGTTGCCGTTAACCCCGGCTAGCTGCCCGCAACCAAAAAAGTTTAAAAAAAAACTTAAAAAAAAATAATTGGGTTTGTTTGTTATCAGCTGTTCTAGGTGACACTAAGTCAGTGCCCCACAAAAGCTGTCCGTTTGTGCTCTGCTGGTTGCCGTCAAACCCCTCTAGCCACCCGCAACTAAAAAAGTTAAAAATAAAAAAAACAGGCGTGGCAGCAGGGTGCAGCTACCCCAGACACCCAGTGGTTCTGTAAGAACCACACAGCCAGCGGTTCTAGATTGGCTTACCCAATCCTCCACTTGCACCGCCCAAAGCTCCCAAACGAGGTCGGCTGGATCATTTGACACCACCCTTACATGGGAGGGTCAGCGACAGTCCTCTGCCCCGTCCCCTGTTATTACTATGCCACCCACCTCTGGGGCACCTTCTGCCAGTGAACTGTTGGCAAATCTTGATCTGCCTTTGGATTCTCTACCACTTTTTAGTGATGATGAGGAGGAGGATGAGGTAGTCCACCAAAGGCAGCAGGTGGAACGTGTAGAGACTGCAGAGGAGGTGGTGGCTGTAAGCCAGGGAAGGGGCATCCAGTGCCACACCTGAGATCCTGTCCCAGCCACTGGAGGAAAGTAGCAGTGGTGGTGATGATGATGTCGCCGATCGGGGGCCCCCAAGCACCATTATCCTCAGTGTCATCAGGGGAGAAAAGTGAGGTGCTACCGAAGCAGCAACATCCCACTGCTGCAAGGAAGCGAGGCACAAGAGGGAGGGGTAGAAGACAATCTACCAGGCAGAGTCCATTACCTCCAAGCCTTGGTCCTGAGAGGGGACCCTCAGGCAGCAGTGACAGCCAACAGGCCGCAAGACCCCCCGTGGCTGGCAGCAAACCACGGTCCTCTGTCGTCTGGCAGTTCTTTCGGCTGGGGACAGATAAGCACATCGCTCTGTGCCTGCTGTGCAACGAGAGGGTCAGTCGTGGCAGGGGTGATAATCTTGGGACAACATCCATGAGGAAGCACATGGAAAGGCAACACCAACAGGCATGGAAAAACGTGACCCCAATACCACCTCCTGTCAGGATGCACCATACACTGCAGATCCCATCATGCAGCATCCTGTCACTGCAACTCAGGCCTCGTCAGCCTCAGTTGCCAGCAGCAGCACAGTCTCACTGCCATGTACACCCCTAATGAGGCAGCAATCCCTGACCGAGTCCATGGGCAAACGTCAGGTGTACTCCAGCAGCCATCCCATGGCACAGAAACTGGCCGAACACCTGGTTAAGCTGCTGGTGCTTCAGTCCCTGCCATTTAATCTTGTGGACTTCCAGCCTTTCAGGGATTTCGTGGCATGTGCGCACCCCAGATGGCGAGTACCCAGCCGCCACTACTTCTAGAGCAAAGCTGTCCCATCACTGCACAGTTATGTGAAGAGAAAGGTTGGCGACTCATTGGGACTCTCGGTGTCCAAGACCGTGCACCTGAGTGCTGATGTCTGGTCCTCTAATTATGGGCAAGGCCAGTACATGGCAGTTACTGCCCATTGGGTCAACATCCTCCCAGGAGACCATCAGAAACTTGGCCCATTCTTGCCACTGTCACCTCCACGGTGCTTTAGGGGGCCAGTAGCGGGTAGCACAAGCTCTCAGGCTGTCCTCCATTTGGTGAGCCTGGGTCAACGAAGCCACAGTGGGCAGGAGCTCCTCCGGACCATCAGGGAGGAGATAGCTGAATGGCTGACCCCACGTCGACTAACGGTGGGAAGTGTCGTAGCGGACAACGGGAGGAACATTGTCTCTGCAGTTCAGCGGGGAGGGCTGACTCATACACCTTGTATGGCACATGTGATCAACCTCATAGTGCAGAGGTTTCTCCGATCATTTCATGCACTACATGACCTTCTGAGGATGTCACGTAGAGTGTGCAAACATTTCAGCCACTCCTACGCTGCAAGGAACACCCTGCTCAGAATACAGAGACAGCGCGGTATGCCCCAACATCGGCTAATCTGCGACGTGCCAACCCGCTGGAATTCTGCCCTCCATATGCTCGACCGCCTGTACGAGCAAAGGTCAGCTGTAACAGACTACCTCATGGGGCAATCAGGCAGCTTCACGCCACACTGCGACTTCCAAGTAACACACTGGCAGTTAATGCGGGAAGTCTTCCAATTGTTGATCCCTTTTGAGGACGCGACTCTCTTTGTGAGCAGGCAGGACTATGGGATCAACGACATCATCCCACTCCTCCATGTTCTGGAAAGTGCGCTGAGCAACATCATCAGCGAGGATTCCCAGGCCACAACTCCAAGGCTGAACATCGCCTTGACCCCAGAGCTGGATGAAGTGCAGATGGAGGTTGAGGAGGAGGAAGATGTCTACGCCCAGCCATTCCGCACACCGCCACCTGGCTTCTCTGCCTCTCCATCACAGGAGGAGATGGAGGATGAGGTGGTAGAGGAAGAGGAGGAAGACCCCAGCAGACCCTGGAACTACACCGAGGACAGTGTAGAGGAGAGGCGGTCATTGTCCTTGGTGCAGATGGCACGGTGTCTGCGGGAGTGTCTGCGGAATGATAGCCGGATTGTGGACATCCGCCAGAGGGACCAATACTGGCTAGCCACCCTGTTGGACCCTCGCTTCCGCCGCAAAATGGCAGAATTCTTCCTGCCATCACAGAGGGAGGCTAAACTGGTGTACTACAGGGAGATGCTCACCGGTCAGTTGGTCTCAACTTACCTGCGAGACCAGCCAGGTTCCCAGACAACATCCTCTGGGGGGGAACCAGAGCGCTCCACTCCCACCACCACTAGTGGAGGCGTCAGAAGTCGCTACAGCCTACAAGCCCTCATGAGCGATTTCATGCAGCCAGCTGGTGAAGAAAGGACACAGCACCGGACTCATGGCGTGGACCAGCATGAGCTCAGCCACCGACCCCGTACAGTACTGGGCAGAAAAACTAGAGATTTGCCTTGGCTCTGCTGTCCTGCCCAGCCAGTAGTGTGGCGTCAGAGAGGGTATTTAGTGCGGCGCGTAACATCATAACACCCCAAAGAACGAGGCTCTCTTGCCACAGTGTGGAGATGCTCACTTTTGTTAAGCTGAATCGTGCCTGGATTACATCGGATTATACCACCCCCCTGCCTGATGTGAATGACTAAGTCATCAGTCACCTGTCTTGCATGGCAATCCGTGTGTCCAAGAAATTGACCTTGATATCCTAAATATGTGCCCAACGTAAAAATCCGTAATTAAACTTATTAAGTAATGTTCCCCCCTTAGACCCCAAATTTTTTTAAAAAATCACCTTAAAAATTCCCAACTTAATTCGGATACATTTGAAATAACAGATCCCCATTTCCAAATTTGATGCCCATGGTGTGTTGACCATTTAACATCTCCACACCAGATTAATGCCCTGCACCTGTGCACCGTCCAACCCATACCCCAAGAACAGTAGCAACCCTAAAATTATCCCAACGACTATGCTTCAAAAAGTGTGGATTTCACCTTTTGTGAACTATAGCCGTGGGGTTCTATCCCTGGCACCCGTGCCAAGGAACACTACTTACCGTTTTGTGAGCGGGTACTAACTGTTCTTGAGGTATTTTGTGGATATCATGAGAGTAGTGAAATCTTGCACCGCAAATCCCGATGGGGTTCTTCTGTGTGCAAATTATTTCACGCCTCTCATGCAGTCACGTGTGGAATAAGGCTGTCTATGGGGTATATATCACAGAGGCTGCTGTCCTTCAACTGTGATATAAAAAACCACCACAGTTAGTTACAGCAACAAACAGTTGCTGAAAGGCAGGTTATCTTGCCTTCTTTACGGGTGCCTTTACAATAAGAGGCTTTTTTGTGGTTCCCTGCTGGCTAAAATCCACAGCGCATTGTTGGCTGATTTTATGCCACCTTTAGTACTATGGGGCTGGGCGCAAATACCCAGTTCAGTGCAGAACTGTGTATGTCCGGCCGGCACCCTAGTACTGAATGCCATTTGGTGAACAGTATAAAAAGGCCCTGTGGATTTTACTCAGCAGACCCGCAGCCACATGTGAAGGTACCCATAGGGTGAGGTTTTTTGGGAGTGACAAAAGCAAGGGTGGGAGGTCACTCCCATACCCCATCAGGGTTTTTTCCCCTACCCACTTTAAAAGATAAGTCCAGGCAGTCAATAACTTTCTGTACCCTTACTTGAGCCAGAAACTTATTAATTGACCGGACTTATCCTTTAAGCCAGCTGGTGACAGCACTTAAAAAACACAAAAGCATACATCCATTGTATTGGACGCTACACCCGGTTAGGACATCAAACTGGTGTTAAGAAAAAAAAATATATATGTGTATCGCCAACAGCCATAGGCCCAGATTCAACAGGTTTGACACCAGAGTAGTTGCGTCAATTTGTAAAGCAAGTGCCAGTGAGGTGTCAATTTAATGAAAATTGGACACGTATTTTTGGATAATGGAACTGGGGTAAAGCCTTTTTGAATCTGTACCTTTTTAAATGTCCTTTCTTCACCTCATGGATTCTGAGGGTGAGGTTCTCTGTCTATTTTACCGTATCCGTATCCTGCTAGAATAGGTGTAATGTTAGAGGGGGTGTTTTTTAACGTTGACTGTCCTGTGCTGAACTCTACATTAACATTGTCATGTTTAAAGAATGATTTTTACACACATGCATATCCTTAGCTTCAAACTTTAGTTGTCTGTACTAGGTCCTTCTGGGTCCAAAAGAATACTACTCCTACTAATGCCCCCACAGTCAATTGTCTATTTGGAAACATACTGGGTGGAAACTGCCTTCTCAACTTGTCTGTTTGTAACAATACTAGCCTGAGAGCCATCAACTGCTGCCTTCTCCTGGTCCTCAACTGGTCTGTTTTAAATAATACTGACATGGAATCAATCAAATGCTGCCTCCTCCTCCTCAAGTAGCCGCTCCTCAAGTAGCCGCTCCTCAATAATACTGGCCTGGAATTGATCAACTGCTGCCTCCTCCAGCTGATCAAGTAGTCTTTTTTTAATTATACTGGGCTGGAATAGATCAACTGCTGCCTCCTCGTCCTCAATTAGCCTCTCCTCCATAATCCTGGCCTGGAATAGATAAACTGCTGCTGCCTCCTCCTCAAGTAGCCTCTCCTCGATAATACTGGCCTGGAATCAATCAACCGCTGCCTCCTCCTGCTGCTCAAGTAGTCTGTTTTTAATTATACTGGCCTGTAATCGATCAACTGCTGCCTCATCCTCCTCAAGTAGCCTCTCCTCGATAATACTGGCCTGTAATCAATCAACGGCTGCCTCATCCTCTTCAATTAGCCTCTCCTCAATAATACTGGCCTGTAATCAATCAACTGCTACCTCCTCCTGCTCTTCTAGTAGTCTCTTTTTAATTATACTGGCCTGTAATCGATCAACTGCTGCCTCCTCCTCCTTAATTAGCCTCTCCTCCATAATACTGGCCTGGAATCAATCAACTGCTACCTCATCTTCCTCAAGTAGCCTCTCCTCGATAATACTGGCCTGGAATCAATCAACTGCTGCCTCATCTTCCTTAAGTAGCCTCTTCTCCATAATACTGGCCTGGAATCGATCAACTGCTGCCTCCTCCTCAAGTAGCCTCTCCTCAATAATACTGGACTGGAATCAATCAACTGCTACCTCCTCCTGCTCTTCTAGTAGTCTCTTTTTAATTATACTGGCCTGTAATCGATCAACTGCTGCCTCCTCCTCCTTAATTAGCCTCTCCTCCATAATACTGGCCTGGAATCAATCAACTGCTACCTCATCTTCCTCAAGTAGCCTCTCCTCGATAATACTGGCCTGGAATCAATCAACTGCTGCCTCATCTTCCTCAAGTAGCCTCTCCTCCATAATACTGGCCTGGAATCGATCAACTGCTGCCTCATCCTCCTCAAGTAGCCTCTCCTTAATAATACTGGCCTGGAATCGATCAACTGCTGCCTCATCCTCCTCAAGTAGCCTCTCCTCGATTATACTGGCCTGGAATCGATCAACTGCTGCCTCATCCTCCTCAAGTAGCCTCTCCTTAATAATACTGGCCTGGAATCGATCAACTGCTGCCTCATCCTCCTCAAGTAGCCTCTCCTCGATTATACTGGCCTGGAATCAATCAACTGCTGCCTCCTCCTGCTCTTCTAGTAGTCTCTTTTTAATTATACTGGCCTGTAATCGATCAACTGCTGCCTCATCCTCCTCAAGTAGCCTCTCCTCGATTATACTGGCCTGGAATCAATCAACTGCTGCCTCATCTTCCTTAAGTAGCCTCTTCTCCATAATACTGGCCTGGAATCGATCAACTGCTGCCTCCTCCTCAAGTAGCCTCTCCTCAATAATACTGGACTGGAATCAATCAACTGCTGCCTCCTCCTGCTGCTCAACTTGTCTCTTCTCAACAATACTGGACTGAGAGGCGAGCAATCTACTGCTGCCTCCTCCTGGTTCTCGACTTGTCTCTTCTCAACAATACTGGCCTGGGTGCAATCAAGTGCTGCCGCATCATCCTTGTAAACTTTTTTTTTCCAATATTTGTTTTCACTATTTTGGCACTTTGATTCACTATATTTTATTAATTTTATTCCTATTTTATTTTTTTTTAATTTTTTTTTCTCATTATTTTTGGAATTTTTTTTCCCCACTTTTTTTCATTGTAATATCAACTGCAACTAAACGAAACTATACCCTATCACACTCCCACTATTGTAGCTGCAATTATTCAGCCGTTAGAGCAAGGTTCGTTTTCGGTTCGGACCGATCCGAAATTCACGAAAGTTCGCCGGATCAAACCGAACCGAATTTTTCAAAAGTTCGCTCATCCCTACTCGTAGCATCACGTGGGAACCCTACATGTCCATAGCAGTGATTGGCTGGCCAGATCAGATGACCTGGGCATATAAGAATCATGTCCCTTGGTGCTCATGTCAGACGCAGGCTGGAAGAGATTAGGGAGAGAGCTGCTGTAAGGGAGAGTGTTAAGCAGGGAATTAGTGTGCAGTTAGGCAGAAATCCGCCACGAAGAACCCAACAGTCCCTCTAAGGACTTAAATTTTTTTAAAATATAGTTTTTTTGCTACTCTTGGCTGCTGGCTTGCACTTGTAGTGCAGCTGTCAGTAGTTAATTTGTCCTGTTGCTGACATTACCTTGGCTGGCTGGGATCTTTAGTTCAGCTATACCTATCCTCACTGTGCAGTGTCCTGTGCATGTGCATGCTGCCCCTGCGGTTTTCTGCCCATTCCCGTGTTGTTTCCATCATTTTCTGAGGCTTTCAGGCAATCTTCCCTGTGCAGAGCTTTGGTCCCCTACAAAAATGCTCGAGTTTTCCATTGACTTCAAAGGGGTTTGTTACTCGAAACGAGCACCTGAGCATGGGGAAATATTCGTCTTGAGTATCGAGCACCCGAGCATTTTAGTACTCACTCATCTCTAGTGACATTGCATGCCGGCGTAGTTTTGCCCACATGCAGGGCCGGATTAAAGGGAGGGCATCAGGGGCACGTGCCTAGGGGCCTCCACCACTAGGGGGCCTCCACCAGCCCAAACCTGGAAGTGGTGTCTGGGAGCCAGTCCCACGCGCAAAAAGCATGTGGAAACCCTACCTGGACACAGCACTGGCCACACTGCATGCTGTCCAGGGAGGGAGGGAGGTGTAGGGTTAATCCTGTGTAAGCATCTCCCTCCTGGCAGGCTCAGACTCCCCCTGGTGGGTCTTTGAATGGATTCTTCCTGTCAAGCTTCCGGGTACCTGTCTCCTGCCGAGGTCCTCACTCCCCCCTTGCCCCTCCCCCTCACTGAGGAGAGGACAGCGTGGGACCTCAGCAAGGAAACCTGATCTCTCCAGCAGGGATGTGACATCATGGAGCATGCTGGAGGATCTGTCACAGTGGCTTTCAGGCTAAAGGAACAGAGAAGAGCCAGAGGAGAGAAGACCTGTCATTTGCCCAGATCAGGTGAGTAAGAGGCTTTGTTTTGTATTGGCACATGAGAGCAGGGATATATACTATAGGGGCATATATCAGAGCAGGGGGCATATACTATAGGGGCATATATCAGAGCAGGGGGCATATACTATGGGGGCATATATCAGAGCAGGGGGCATATACTATGGGGGCATATATCAGAGCAGGGGTATATACTATAGGGGCATATATCAGAGCAGGGGTATATACTATAGGGGCATATATCAGAGCAGGGGGCATATACTATAGGGGCATATATCAGAGCAGGGGTATATACTATGGGGGCATATATCAGAGCAGGGGTATATATATATAATATAGCGCCTGGGTGAAGTGTATGGTATTTAGCCTGGGTTCAGTGTATTATATACAGCTTGTGTGCAGTGTATGGTATATAGCCTGTGTGCAGCATATAACATATAGCCTGTGTGCAGTGTATGATATACAGCCTGTGTGCAGTGTATGATATACATAGCCTGTGTGCAGCATATGACATTTAGCCTGTGTGCAGTGTATGATATATAGTCTGTTAGCAGTGTATGGTATATAGCCTGTGTGCAGCATATGACATGTAGCCTGTGTGCATTGTATGATATATAGCCTGTGTGCAGTGTATTGTATATAGCCTGTGTGCAGCCTATTATATATAGCCTGTGTGCAGTGTATGATATATAGCCTGTGTGCAGCATATGATATGTAGCCTGTGTGCAGCATATGATATATAGCCTGTGTGCAGCATATGACATGTAGCTTTTGTTCAGCATTATAGCCTGTGTGCAGCATATGGTATATATAGCCTGTGTGCAGCATATGACATGTAGCCTGTGTGCAGTGTATGGTATATGGCCTTTGTGCAGCATATAGTATATAGCCTGTGTGCAGTGTATGGTATATGGCCATTGTGCAGCATATGACATATAGCCTGTGTGCAGTGTATGATATACAGAGCCTGTGTGCAGTGTATGGTATATAGCCTGTATGCAGAGTATGGTATATAGCCTGTGTGCAGTGTATGATATATAGCCTGTGTGCAGTGTATGATATATAGCCAGTGTGCAGCATATGACATGTAGCCTGTGTGCAGCTACTGTATATATGCCATGATCCTTAGGGTATATTCACATGTACCATATCTGCTATAGATTCTACACAACCTTTAAGTACTTTCTGGTTGCTCTTTACTGCTTCAGGTAGTGTACATGGTTGGGAATTGAAGATGGGACCTAGACTTGCAAGTTCAGGTTCTGCCTGCGATTCGCATCTGCATATGCTGCTGTGGTGGCTAACACAGGGGGCAAGAGAGCACAGAAAGTGCTAAAGTGCTGTGTTCTCGCATTGAATTAAGTGGGAACACACCGCGATGCTCACCCCTCCCATATCCTGTCTCTAGGGCCTGGCATCTTCCTCTGGACTGCAGCCTCTAGGGACCATCATATGCACAACAGAGGAGGATGCTGAGCCACACAGCCAGGAGTGAGGAGGGGTAGGTGCTAAGTCCCTACAGTAATTAGCCACCTATATAGATTGCTGTATGGTTTATTTATGGGGGGGGGCAACAAAATTGTTGCCCAGGGCCTCCACCAGCCTTAATCTGGCCCTGCCCACATGTGATGATCGCAACTTAGCCTTGCTCCCCAGGTCTTGAAATGCTTACTGCCGAGATGTGAGATCTCAGCAAATGAGTGCGGGTGAGCAGAAGGCTTCAGCCCCTTTAAAGCATTATGCTACTGAACTTACACAGTCGTTTCTGCAGCAAAAAACACGTATTCTTAGTGTTTTCGCTGCTCAAAATACACAAATGAGATTTTTTTCAGTTTTGTTAGTGCTATTGAACCTTAGTAGAACTCAATGGTAAAATGGCCATTGGTGTGCCCACACATAATTGTACAGGTGTAATTGTTACAACCAAAATATTAATTGGCGTGCTCTTTCGCCAGCCAATTATTTTTGCCAGCTGAAAGTACCAGCTGTAAACATGGGCTTTAAGTCCGGCTATGTAAAAAGTTTTTCAAACTACAGGGGCAGGGGGGAACATAACAAACTATCCCAACTCATCTCTCCCCGTCACAACCTGGTCAGTAGGCCACCCACTGAGCCAGTCAGTGACAGGCTGACTCCAATGCAGTTACTGATTGGCTGAGCACGCAATACATCAGCATTTTCATGGGCATTTCCCCCCCGCGTCGTGATTAGAGATGAGCGAACCTAGCGAGGTTCGGGTTTCTATGAACCTGAACTCTCGGCGTCTGAATTCCGCTGTCTGCCTGCTCCGTGGAGAGGGTGGATACAGCCTGAGGACCGCCTAGAAAACTGGGATACAGCCTATGGCTATGGCTGTATCCTAGTTTTCCAGGTGGTCCTCAGGCTGTATCCACCCTCTCCACGGAGCGGGCAGACAGCGGGAATCAGACGCCGAGAGTTCAGGTTCATACGAACCCGAACCTCGGGAGGGTCGCTCATCTCTAGTCGTGACATCATCAGAATTCAGGGGAAAATACCTTCTGGTGGTGGTCCAGGGGCCTGTCAGACGGTGCATCGCAGGCATGGGGAGAGGTAAGCAATAATTATGTTCTCCCCTGCCCCTGCTGCCTACGGGATTTTTAAAACATCCAGACCTTTAAGTGATTGGCTAATACCCACTATCTCTTGATGACTTGTGAATTAGAGGTTAATGTCATATGTACAAAAAGTCATTTGGCATAGTCCCAGTGGTGTGATCTATGGTACACTTGATATGACCACTACAGCCTACTGTGTAGCTTTTCTGTCTGACTTCTTCTATAATCAAAATGCACATTTTGCTGCCTTTAACAATAACTAGTTTAAAAGTCATGTAACGGAACGAAATGCCCATGTGTAGTAAAGAACGAGCAGTCACAGGAATAAGACTTACTGCATTGTGGAATTGTGATTTTGAAATGCTCTTAACTGCAGAGTAGCATCTGTTCTGCAGAAACTATTGTCACAGCATGTGGCCTTATGTAGCAGCTTTATCTGATTCAGCTTCATCCAGAGAGGCGCTGCAGATTTCTATAATTACTTATACAATTATTATAGTAATTATATACTTAGATAATTATCTCAGAGTAATTTTGCCTTGCGTTACTTTAGGACTTGTAATGGATTACAGACTTTAATTTATAATTTTGTGTATGCTTTCTGCATGAATTTAGGTCATTCTCCCATACAAAAAAATAACAATATATAAATTTTTACTGGTATTTATTTACAAAGAAGACTAGAGCTATATGGTATTTGCTGGTTGCCGTAAAATCTAGTTAACATGATGTTTGCTTATCTCACACAAAGTCACAAATACCTTAGCACAATACAGGAATTCTTGTGGTTGTCAGACTGTTTTACTTCTCTGGGGAAACACTGGACCCCCATGAGGAAGGTTGCGCCAACCTGCAGTTTTACTGGGACCATTGTACAATGAAAAGTCACCATGGAATTCTAACCCAACTGATAGGCTATGTTCACACACAGTAAAAAAAAAAAAAGCTAAATACTGTTTGACTGTAAGTCATAAAAAAGCAGTATTTTCCAAAAGCCGGTTGTAAATAATAAGCATGTTCATTATTTGGAAGGTCATAATCAATAATGGACGTTGTTCTATACGGTGTGTGCACTGCCGGCCTATTTCTCATTGTCTTCAATAGAGCACATTATTATATTAAAGATCCAGCAGAATTTTAACCTCAAAGTTAAGACTGTATTTTCCTTTAATTTTACGACGTGTGAAGATAGCCATAATAGTCTGCAAGTGATGTTGCCGTGTACATATCATATCATAAATGTATTTTTTTTTTTTTTTTATAAAATAATTTCCTTTATAATAACAGATCATCATGACAGATACCATTTTTGGCCATGGAACAGATCAATGGGTGTGCCCCAATGATAGGCAACTAGCCCTCAGAGCCAAGTAAGTTTACCAGTCTTGTCAATATGTAATAACATTACAATATATAATGAAAGTTTTATTCACATGTCTGTGGTCTTAAACCCTGTGTTTTGTGTTAGCATAGTCATAAGAGGACTTGTTTCTTGTAGGACTAGTAGGACTTTTTTTTATCTATTTAGGATCATTTAAACGGGGTATCCAGAAAGAGCCTACCTTTTCTGCTCTCTGGCTGCTCCACTTCCCTTCTTTGCCCGTTCTTGCAAGTAACTTCTGCAGATGAAAGGGGGGAGGGAGGATGTTGCCGACAGTGACCAATTGCTGCAGCTATTGGATGTTATGGGCGTGTAGGCATGATTTTGGCCGCACGCAACGCACCTAACTTGCACCCATCTCCCACTCGTCTGCCGAAGTTACTTGCTCAGATGGGCAGAGGGGGAAGTGGATCGGCTGGAGAGCAGAAAAGGTAGGACCTTCCCTTTCTTTTATAGAAACATTTTTATTAAGTTGCTTTTTTGTGCATGTGGGGGATATCTAAAATCTCTCGAATTTTTTTCTTGTTCTGTTATTTTGCATTGTACATATACACTATTCAACATAAAAAATAACATAATTATGATGCAATGGCGGCCGCACATGTTATCTTAAAGTACTGTCTTTCTTTTTGGTGGGAGCAAGGACTTATCCATAATCCCTTGTGCCCGTCCAATCAGCTGCAAACCCCACTGTGATGTCAGCACCTCCCCCTCCCCCTCTTTATAAAGTGATTGGCTTCCTGGAGGCGGCCAGTCGGCTGTGTATAGTGGAGAGTAGGCGGCAGCAGGCAGTTAGTGCAGGGAGAGAAAAAATAGAGCGATAGGGACATAGAGGAGAGGGTAGAAGGGTGTATTGAGGGTGGTTTTCTGTGGGAAAAGTGAAGCCATTGTCCAGTATACTGGGTAACTGTTGTTTATTATACTAAGTCACTGGGTCCTGGGTGCGCTGTCCTGGTAGAAAATTGATATTACGCTGCCGATCCATCAACGTCCACTACTGTTGATGGCGGAAACTGAATTATTGACAGGCTGATTGGCATTTTTATAACAATTTACATATTCCAGTAATAGTAATAGTCCCACTATTGTAGCTACTGTATTAGTGAGATTTATTTGTATGCTGTTCGCAATTTCACGAAACGAATTTCCGAGTCATTCGCTCATCTGTAATTGTAATTCTGGTGGGTGTTGTGAGTTCTGCTTGATTTTATTTGTGCTGTTTCTGTCAAATAAAAAGTTGGATATAAATTGTTGCATGAATAATTCTATCAATGTAATACTCTTAACCTAATTTTTAGGCTCCAGACAGGCTGGTCAGTACACACCTTCCAAACGGACAAGCAGAGGAAGAGTCAGTCTCTTGAGCAAAAGGAAATAGAGTCTATACTCCAAGTCATTAGAAGAGCTGAGAAAGTAGATACCCTGGAACAACAAAGGATTGGGTAGGTCTGAGCTTTTAAGGACATATGTCATTGGTTTATCTTAAACATTAGCAGATTATGACAGTAGCAGTATAGGAGCTACTGATAGAAATGACTGTAATACCATAGGAGTGTAATTGGGAATGTCTGATTGTACAGTATTATTAAAGGCAGCACTTCCAGAAGAGAATCCATCAACCTACTGGGTCATTGTAGTCTATAATAGCATGCTTCTTATTTTCCCTCTTTTTCTTCTATTCTGTACCTTTACAAAGTTAAAATGAACCAGAGAAATTAATACAGCACCATGCGTGTACTTTTCTGCCATCTTCTGGTGAAAGAACGTATTTCATCTGAAAATACATATTGGTGTTTCCTCTGTGCTAATGTACCTTTGCAATATGCTGTTTCTAGACACATAAATCATACATATGGTATGTAATGATACAAGTAATTGTATGATTTTTGTAATAACAGTGCATGGGCACAACCTATGCTTCCCTTGCATGTACTGCATAGGGCTTTTGTGCAATACAAACAGTATATACCCCTTGCAATAAAATAGCTTATCATTCCCCTTATGTTTAATGATCTCCCAGTAACTGTAAGCTATGAAGTCACCACAATCCAGTTTATAGACCGGAAGTTGCTTTTAAGGTAGCAACAGGCTCCTATACCTCCTGGACCCATATTGCACATATAGTTTGTCTGGTCCTGATAAACTGATAACACAAGCTTTCTCTACTTTCTACGGGATAAGTTTATTAAGACTCAATAAAAAATGCACTGAGAATCCTAGTTTTTAGTTTTTCATCAACAAAGTTGAATAAAGCTTACTTTTTGAAGAACAAGTCGTACTATTTAACCCCTTCCCGTCAAGAACATGTATAGATACGTTCCTACTGCACTGTACTGACGGGGTTACTGATGTGAGTGGGACTGCTGCTGAGAAAGCGATCCCGCTCACATCAGTCTCCCGGGCCAAAGGTAATCAGAGGCAGCTGCGATCCCGCAGCAGTGTCTCATTAACCCCTTAAACGCCGTGATCTACAGTGATTGCGGCGTTTAAGGTACTCAGTGACAGATCAAGCATCTGCCACTGAGTGATCTGGTCCCTATCGCATGTGCCGACAGGCGGGGGTAAGCTTGGATCGACGATCTATGTGTAGAGCAGGCTCTATACATAGATCGCCGATAACACTGATCTATGCTATGCTATGGCATAGCATAGATCAGTATATGCAATCTAATGATTGCACCTTTTACAGTAAATAAAGGTGTAAAAAAAAAAAAAAAAAGTGTATTAAAAAGTTTTATAAAAGTATTAAAAAGCCCTTATAGCCCCCCAATAAAAGTTTAAAAGCCCAATAACAATATAAATAAACAAATAAACATATAACATATTGTAGCGTGCAGAATTGTCCAATCTATTAAAATATAACATTATTGTTCCCGCACGGTGAACGGCGTTAACGGAAAAAAAAACACACCAGGATTGTGTTTATTTATAGTTATATTTATTTAACTTTATATCACCTACCTTAAATATAACACATTATATAAAACAAAGCATAAAAATGCATTCACTTTACAGTTATCATAAACATAACCACATAATACATAGTAATCCTAATACTGTAATACCTCGGTTTTTGAACGCTTTGGAACTTGAACTGCTTGGTATTCGAACGAAAATATACCCAGAAGTAGTGTTTGGAATTTGAACTTTGGGTTGTACCTGGCGAGTTAAGCAGTGGTGAGGCTTTACATACAGTACAGTGCTGTATAAGACTGCTGGAGTGCATATAGAGTGCAGTAGTAGTAGAGGCAGTGCACCACCATCTCCCATACATTACAGTGCTTGGATTGGGGGGATGCTATACAGTAAAGGATGGGTGAGGAGTTGGTGACTACTGTACTATAATTGCTGGTTCTGATGAACATTTCTTATGTTTAATGTCCTGTACAGTATAGTGCTGTTCTGTACTGTACTGTAGTGATTATACTGAGCAATTATCAGTGTAATAAATGAGTATTGTTGGTAATTATTGGTGGCTGCTGGAACCAATTAATCACATTTACATTATTTCCTATAGGAAGACACTGCTCTGTTTTCAAACTGCCTTCCGGAACCAATTAAGTTCAAGAGCCGAAGTACCACTGTACTTTATTCCCCTTCCCGTCCAGGGCCAAAAAAAAAACGAAACAAAAAACTACTTCCCTAATTTTTGCCATTTTTCGTATTTTTTAACACAAAACTCCCACATCCTTACTGTTGGAACTACTGGTGACATCTGACAATCTTGTTCTTTACTTTTCTCCCCTTTATTATCTTTGTAGTGTCTCCCAATATTGCCATCTCTGGTGTTGGCTCCAATACAAAGTCTACTTCTTTTGAAATTTGCGTTATTATCTGCCGCCAGAATTGTTCCAAAGCGCCACAAGTCCATAGCATATGAGCAAATCCAGCTCCCGAGTCCCCACATCTAGGACAAATATCATCACTTCTTCTCTTTATTTTACAAAGGTGCTATGGCTCTTAGAAGGCGAGGAGGAACATTGCATTAATTTGACCAGTACTTTTGTGCATCAAAGTCCTCTGACTTGAAGGGGTTAATGATAGTCTTTTTCTGTACACTGTAATGTATCGCGAAAAGAAAATACAATAATTAGTGGGACAGAGTTGAAAAACAAAAAAAATAAAATCTGAATACAATGTGTAATATCTACTTGGTTGTGCACTCCATCCATCCCACCCAGGTGGTTATTATTTTGGCCAGTATTAGTTGGATATAGTTGGTATACTGTAGTTTTGAAGCTCCACACCTTTGAAGTGAATAGAGCTGAATTACAATACCACACACAACCTGGGGACAAGGATGGTGCTCAATTTGCAAAAAAGTAGCTGTGCTTTTTCTAATCCTAGACAACCCCTTTTAATAAAAAAATAAAATAAATAACAATTTTTGCATATATATTATATTGCTATAACTATTTTACTTTTCAGGAAGTAAATAAAATAGTGTAGTTAAACTTGTTGTGCACTTTTACTTGTAGCCGCCTTGTGGAAAGATTAGAAAATATGCGAAAGATTGTGATGGGAAATGGGATGTCACAATGCCTGCTGTGTGGGGAGCACCTTGGGATACTGGCCACCACTTCCGTCTTTTGTCAAGACTGTAAAAAGGTAAAGGTTAACCTAACTGAGATGTTACATACCTTGTAATTATTTTGATGACCACCATTATCTCCCCCATTATCTTCTTGGCGTTTGATGGAGCACACTTACAGTACATGATGTGCTGTAATTTAGTTTATTATCACCGATTACAACCTAAGACTATGTTCACACTAAGTAAAACTATGGCCGTAGTTCTCGCCGCAGAACTACGGCCGTAGTTTTGAGGGGTGGAACATAGCCTTATTTTCAATGGGATCCCGGCCGGAGCGTACACACATCGACATGTCAGTTTTCTGCGGACGGAATTCAGTGAATTCTGGCCGCAGAAAGACCTGTCAGTTCACACAGTGAAGCAAGCGGATCTGGCTGCTTGCTTCACTGTGGGCTATGGGAAGCACTGATGCGGCCGGAGCTGCTCGGTTCATTGTGTGAAATGACAGGGTTTTCTGCGGCCGCAATTCACTGAATTATTTGCAGCCCCGTATGGGATCCCGGCCGGAACGTATACAATGTGTATATGCTCCGGCCAGGATCCCATAGAAGAGAAAGCTATGTCCACACCGCACAAAGTACGGCCGTTGTTACCCCTGGGGTATTTTTTTTTAATGACATTGGTCCAATTTGAATATGACCCTGTTTATAATTCTTCTTAGAGTAACGCGTGTTAGCCCGTTTTGGATCCAATCGCAAATTGAACAATCTAAGTCAGTGGTCCATAACCTCTCAAATATTAGCAACTGATGAACAGTATTAAATGCTTTTGAAAATTAAATTGGTTTGATACAACCCTTTCACAAATCCAGGTTGGTTTAGATCAGGGCTTCATAAAACACAGGAACCCTTACCCCTGCCACTTTAACACAGTCATGGCCAGTTTTTTTTTCTTTTTTTTCCAAAATAAAAATACAACCACAAGTTCAAAAAGTATGCCTGCACATCTTTTATAACATCGCACACAATGCTGCCAGTAGCTTTGTGTGGGTTACTGGAGGTGATAGATTGACGTTAAGGAGAAACCTTTGACTATGAACACCACATTATAGCGAACTAAAAAAAAAGCTTGAACTAATGGGTACTCTGGCAAAAAATTTTTCTTTCAAATTAATTGGTTTCAGAAACTTATATAGATATGTTATTTACTTCTATTTATAAATCTCGTCTTCCGGTACTTATCAGCTGTTG
Organism: Dendropsophus ebraccatus; assembly: GCF_027789765.1. Taxonomy (NCBI): domain Eukaryota; kingdom Metazoa; phylum Chordata; class Amphibia; order Anura; family Hylidae; genus Dendropsophus; species Dendropsophus ebraccatus. Next base: position 127,847,932 of record NC_091458.1, read on the forward strand.
TATGTCCTGCAGGAAATTGTGTATTCTTTCCAGTCTGACACAGTGCTCTCTGCTGCCAACTCTGTCAATGCAGAAACTGTACAGAGCAGTAGTAAATCCCCATCGAAAACCTCTACTGCTCTCCACAGTTCCTGACATGGACAGAGGTGGCAGAATAGAGCACTGTGTCAGACTAGAAAGAATAAACCACTTCCTGCGGGGCATACAGTACATCAGCTGATAATTATGGGAAGACTTGAGATTTTTAAGTAAATTTCAAATCTATATAACTTTCTGAAACCAGTTGATTTGAAAGAAAAATATTTTAGCTGGTGTACCCCTTTAAGACCCATAAATCTCTGCCATTTTGTCATGATGCTATAAACCTGCCACCTACAATTAGATTCAGTTATACATAGTAAGTTTAATCTGTTAATCAATAATCTCCCTGTTTATATCTTAGAAAGTTTGCACGAAATGTGGAATTGAAACATTCAGCAACCTGAAGAGGCCCACCTGGCTCTGCAAGATATGCAGTGAGCAGAGGGAGGTAAATGGTCGTCTTCTATTTTAATTTGTGGAAAATGTTATACCTACTGAATAATTTGGTAGTTTAAGGACACCAGAATTGAAAGCTCTAAGAACAATTAGCTAGCAATACATCCATAGGATCATAGTGTCAGTCACGTTTGTCGCCCTCAGATAGGACAGTGTAAACCTGCTGTCAGAATGTAATCAGTGGTTAATAATTTAAAATAAAGAAATTGGGGAATTTATATCCAGAGTTGCAAGAAATGAGTATACTTTTATTTAAATGCTGTAAGTAATAATAATAGTGATGCAGGACATACTGACTATTAGTATGTTACTTACTAATATGGGAACTGCTTGACCTCTGTAATGTCCAGAACGGGGCTTTGAGTCTTTGTCTTGAGAGGAGGACTGAGTCACGTATGCATGCTGCTCTCCATTCAGCTGCTGAAGTTAGTTGAGAATAATGCCTGGCTACCATTGGCAGCTCCTGTGGATAGGGGATAGACTATGTTAACTTGGAATACCCCTTTAAGTACTGCTTTGACTCATCTCGGCATGGAGTGTACAAGTTGACCCATTTTTGTGAAGCAAAAATGTGTAATCTACTAGGTTCTTAGAGAGGATGTAATTTTTTTATACAGTGTGCTGTATTGTACAGTACATAGGTTTACTTCCTATACCAGTGGATCATACAGGTATTTATTTAAATGATGTACTTTGTATGGAAAATGTGTATATAAGGTTAGATATGACATTAGTACAATGTAGAGAATGCACTAAAACCGATATGTTACTGTGGCACCGGAAAGCCAAAGAATGGCAGAGAGGTGTAACAGGAAAAAATGCCTAAGGGTCTTATTACACAGAGAGATTTTTAACGACTAACGATAAACAATCGCAAACGCGATTGTTTATCGTTAACCTTTAATCGTTCACCATATTACTCAGAATGATAATCATTAGATACGATCGTTAGTTACGATCGTTGCTATGATCATTTATTCCTTCTGATCCCAGCAAAACAATGAACAATGAAAATTACACTGAACGATTAGTGAACAAATGCGGAACTTCAGCGAATAAATGTGGAATTACAGCGAACAATAATTTTAGATTCAGATCTAAACCAACGATCAACAACATACGAACGATTTTTTGATCGTTGCCTGCAATTACACAGAACCATTATCGTTTAAATTCGAACGATACAACGATTTTTTGCTCGATAATCGTCCCATGTAATAGGGCCCTAAGGCTATGTTCACACACAGTATTTTTGCTCAGTATTTTCAACCAAAAACAGTATCGGATTAAAAACACTGAAAATAACGGTCATTATTTGCCGTTAAATGGCGGCCAATTTTACAGTTTGTTATTAGCTTTTATGCTAACCTACAATAATGCCAGTTTGGTGCCAGTCAGTATCACAGCCATAATACTGTATATTGGAAACCATGTTTATTACAAAACAGCAAATCTGAGAGGAGACTGATGCATCTTAGTCATCGGGAAAGAATTTGTTCACTCTAGAAGCAGTACTAATCTTCAGTTTGAAATGGACACTTCATCATTTCATGGACATGAAATAGATTGCCTGTCTGTTCGTTTTTGGCTTTTGAGCAAGGTGTCTCATATCCTCCTTAGTGATTAACCCTTTATAATGACTCGCAGCTTGTCATCCTTACAGAAAATAAAATGATTAACCTAATTATTTTCTAGTAAATAAAACACTAAAACACTAGAAAAAAAAGAGCTACAAACAGAGGAAAACTAGATTTTGATATTAGAGCCAGCCTTCCAAGAGTCATACCATTTTATTTTTGTCCACATAGCCATATAAGGCCAAAAATGTAATTTTATTTTTAATATTAAGTAGGGATGGTCTGAACCTGTTTCGGTTTAGGTTCGTACGAACCCGAACTCTCTGCAATGATTCTCTGAATGGAGAGGGTGGATACAGCGGGAGGACCGCCTGGAAAACTGGGATACAGCCATAGCCATAGACGTATCCCAGTTTTCCAGGCAATCTTCCTGCTGTCTCCACCCGCTGCACGGAGCGGGCAGACAGCAGGAATCTGATGCCGAGCGTTCGGGTTCATACGAACCCGAACCTCGGAAGATTCGGACCATCCCTAGTATTAAGCTTGCACTATTCAGCGTGCAATAAATATAACATAATAAATGTATTCTCTGGATCACTCCGAGTACAGCGATAACAAATTTGCATAGTGTTTTTTTTAACTATTACCACTTTGGCACTGTAGAAACTATTTTCTTGTGACATAGCTGTTTGGGGGATCATGATTTATGGGAAGAGGTATCGTTTTTATTGATACCAATTTTATATGATCTCTTTTATGTTTTTTTTGAGGCAGGCTGACAAAATAAAGCAATTCTGGCGCTGATTTTTAAAATATTCTTTACAGTGTGAATCAGGCAGTATAAATGATAGTAGAATTTTATAGCTTGGGTCATTACTTACATGGCAATACCAAACGTATAGTTTTTTTATGTAACAATTTATTTTGTATGGAGCATAAACCTTCATTTTATCATGGGGGGGAGGGGTTTGACAGCAGCATTTAATAGTTTAAACAACTCAGAGGGGAGGACTCTGCTTTGGGTAGTTACAGTGGGAGTCCAGCTGTCACACTGACAGTTGATCTCCAGTGGTGCGGACACAGAAGCGCAGCATGTACTTAAATCAATAGGTCAGTAAAAAAGCGTATGTATAAGAATAAGGCTTAGTTCTTTGGTCAATAAAAAGGTGTATTAGCGGTCACTAATGGGTTAAAGGGGAACTCCGGATAAGGTAAACTTGTTTTCTATTAAAATTGCATTAAAAGTTAAATACATGTGTCCATACAATGTATTACCGTATCTTTATGGTTCTGCCACACTGGTAGCTGATAGAAATCCAGGAAGTGAAGAATAATGGCCCCAGTGCAAATCCACATTGTCTCCTGCTCCTTCTGCTCTCCCCCTTAGGAGACAAATCTTCCATGCCTCTGTCTCTCATTGTGTGTCTTTGCTGAGATTAGGCTGATGATGCAGACGGGGCAGGGCGTGATGTCCCAGGAGGCCTGGCTGGATCTCCCAAACCCCTGAGTGATTCAACATTTCTGACCAGCCAGAAGCAGGTGTTGCACTGATTTCTTCAATTGTGCAGAAGTGTGCAGTGAAATTAGGGCTGTGTTCACACATGATGGAGTGTCATTGCAGGACTGCAGCGGATTCACAAAAATGATGAAGTAACACAAGTAAATGATGCTAAACGGCAGAGAGGATCAGATCAGATGCTTGATCATAATATATGCGTGGAAATGAAAAGAAGAAAAAAAGTTTTTTACTTTATTCCAATATCAGCGTTACAGGTGGAGAATACAGCGTGCTGTGTGGTGTTACAGGTAGAGAATACAGCGTGCTGTGTGGTGTTACAGGTAGAGAATACAACATGCTGTCTGGTGTTACAGGTAGAGAATACAGTGCTGTGTGGGGTTACAGTTAGAGAATACAGCGTGCTGTGTGGTGTTACAGGTAGAGAATACAGCGTGCTGTCTGGTGTTACAGGTAGAGAATACAGTGTGCTGTCTGGTGTTACAGGTAGAGAATACAGTGCTGTGTGGGGTTACAGGTAGAGAATACAGCGTGCTGTGTGGTGTTACAGGTAGAGAATACAGTGTGCTGTGTGGTGTTACAGGGAGAGAATACAGTGTGCTGTGTGGTGTTACAGGTAGAGAATACAGCATGCTGTGTGGTGCTACAGGTAGAGAATACAGCGTGCTGTCTGGTGTTACAGGTAGAGAATACAGTGCTGTGTGGTGTTACAGGTGGAGAATAGAGAGTGCTGTGTGGATGGGTAGGACCACAATGAAATCATAAATTACTGCAAATAATTCAGTAACACAATGAAACTGCAATGTGTGAACACAGCCTAGATGTTCTACAACAGCTTTGGGCGAGGAATAGACAGGGTGGAGAATAAAAAATCCCCTCCCCTAATAAAAGTTTAAATCATCCCCCTTTTCCCATTTTATAAATAAAAATAAATAAATAAACATATTTGACATGGCCGCGTGCGTAATCGCCATAAATATTAAATTATCACATTCCTGATCTCGCAGGAATGCGCAAAAAAATCCCAAAGTGCAAAATTGCGCATTTTTGGTCGCATCAAATTCAGAAAAAATTGTGATAAAAAGGGATCAAAAAGTCACATATAAGCAAGTAAGGTACCGATGGAAAGAACACATCATGGCGCAAAAAATGACACCTTACTCAGCCCCATAGACCAAAGGATAACAGCACTGTAAGCATGGGAATAGAGCAATTTTAAAGAACATTTAGTTTTTTTGAAAGGTTTTGATTTTTTATAAGCCATCAAATAATATAAAAGTTATACATGTTACATATTGTTGTAATCGTAACAACTTGAGAAACATGAATAACAAGTCAGTTTTACCATATGGCGCATGGCATAAACACAAAACCTCCACAAATAAAAAATATTGCGTTTTATTTTCAATTTCACTGTGCATATAATTTTTTTCTGGTTTTTCAATATATTTTATGCAAAAATTAAGTCTGCCATTGCAAAGTACAATTAGTTGCACAAAAAATAAGGGCTCATGTGGGTCTGTAGGTGAAAAAATGCGAGTGCTATGGCCTTTTAAACCTAAGGAGGAAAATACGAAAACGCAAAAACGAAAATATGCCCAGGAGGGAAGGGGTTAATAGGTGTCGGTGCCAATAATCACGGATTCCTCAATCCTATATATGCAAATCCAAGGAACTCGGCACTCGGATTAATATGAAATTAAGAAAACTTTTCAGGCTTTTTCAAGCCTCTATAGCCCTGTGTAGTAAGAGGAGCGTATGGTTTCTGGCGGCTGGCATGTATTAATTCGAGTGATGTGTTTTTTGGATTTGCATCATGGGTAATGTAGACTGCATTAAAGCAAACATGTCATATAGGTGAAAGAACCAGTTTGGCTGTTTTCAGTTTTCCAACACCCTGCTGGTGGCCTCAAGCAGGGTAGTGAGGTCTGGTGGGCCCTTAATCTTGAGATACACTAGGTGCCGGTCTCAGATGTGGGACCAGCCTCCATCCGACATAAACGTCCATTGAAGATTGTGAAACGTAAGTTGCATTCTTATTTTTAAAGGCGATCCTTTTATAATCCTCTTTCCTGCTGTGTGACAAATAACCTCACCCAGTTTGCAATTATTAAATGCTGCTTTATTTTTTCTGGAGAGAAGCTGAATTTTCATGTTATACAAGACTTTTGTTTACCTAGAGCAATTTCCTAACAAAGCAACCGTGAAGTAACAGGAAATCATGCTGTTAGCTAAACAGTTTTCTATCTGCACCTGTAAACTTTCCTTAAGCAATATAAGTGGATGTAATTTCATAAACACATGCCTACATTAGTTTATTTTCTTCAGTCCATTATTTAAAATTAGTATTATTTAAAAAAAATATGTAAAAAAAAAAAGTTTTCTATTTAGATATTTTTCTGTTTAGCATACAACATGTTATGTTTTGGATATATAATTTATCAGTACAAATGTTTGTCCTTTGTATGTTCATAGAGAGCCAGTATATAGAAAAGATATGGCAAAGCTAAAGAGCATTCAAAAGGGAGTAAATGGATTGCAGTATCCTTATTAGCAAAGTTATGTATAGTTTATAAAAAGACACTTTAGGGATGACCTCATCCTGTGTATAGCTAAAGGTCAGGTCAGAAATCTATGTGCTGATTTTTTCATATAGAGGTCTATAACAAAGGGGTATCTGCAATGCCTAGAGCAGTTGTTCTTAGAGAGTGTTTATTTAAAACCCCAGACTTTTGTCACTAGGATTCTGGAATCTTCTTTATACCTTAAAATGCATTGTATTTGGGACCAATAATTTTTTAATCTGTCTCTATTTCTCTGTTTTACATGTTGTTACCCACCAGAAATCTGGAAAAGATTAACCGAGTGCTCCTGTTTGACACCACCAGGCTACTACAGAAATCATTTAAGGAGGTTGCCCATTTTATAGTATAATAGTTCAATGTAAAGTATTAGTTCAGTATTAGTTCTCACAGCCCTTACTGACAGCAGCTCCCTGTGTACCCCATAGACCTAAAATCAGACTCCCGTCCCCCTGGGCTGCCCTGCATTGTGGTGAGTCTTTCCTAAGATGGCCGACAGTGTGGAGCATGTGACCATGCCCCACCCCCAGTGTTCTCCATTGGCAAATACAGGCTCAGTGGTGGACACTGGGGGTATGTGGCATGGTCACATGCTCCTCCATGTCAGCCATTTTATGGACAGAATAACCACAAAGCAGGGCACCACTGCCTGGAGGAGGGGAGTTTTTAGCCCTCTGAGATACACAGGGAGCTACTGTCAGTAAGCACAGTCAGTACACCTACTAATACTGTACACTAAAGTTTTTTTTACTATTAAGTGGCCAACCCCTTTAAATGCAAGTGTAATAAGAAAAGTTCAAGTTCAGGTTTCATGAACCCTAGTGATCGGCATTTGAATCCCACTGCCTGGAGAAGATGGATGCAGCTCAGGGACTGCCTGGAAAACATTGATTCAGTCACAGGCATGTACACACATTTCCACCAGTCTTTTGGTCAGTATTTTTCCAACCAAAACCATGAGTGGGTTGAAAACACAGAAGCTGTGCAAATATTTCCATTATATTTTTTCTCTGTCAGTTCCACTGCTGATTTTGGCTACAAGTACATAGCCATAGGCTGTGTGCATGTTTTCCAGGCAGTCCCCAGGCAGTATCCACCTTCTGCAAGCACTAGGATTCAAATGCTGATTGTTCGGAGTTGTGTGACTCTAAACTTTTGGCAAGTTCGCCTATTTCTAGTCCTAATCTATTGGCTACTTAGAGTAAATGCTTCATGCACATCAAATGATACAAATACTATTTCAAAAGCAATCATTTTCCTAAATAAACGCGTTCTATAAACTTTAAAGACCTAATTGTTTTGAAAAAAGAGCAAAAAGTGACATTATATGAAATTATACCACGTGTCAAATTTAATTAAGAAATCAGAGTTTCTCTTAATATCACAGGAAAATAGGTTTTACTTTTAATTTGACAGTGAGGTCAAAATCCTGTGAGATCCTCTTCTTTGTGAGCTACTAACTGTTAGGGCCCATATACACAGAAAGATGAGCTGCCAAAGATTTGAAGCCAAAGCCAGGAACAGACTATAAACAGAGATCAGGTTATAAAGGAAAACCTGAGATTTTTCTTCTTTTCAAATCCATTCCTGGCTTTGGCTTCAAATTTTTGGCAGATCATCTGTCAGATAATCTTTCTGTGTAAATGGACCCTTAGGGGAAAAATCTAAATGAATACAGCTGGCTCATGGTAAAGAAATCTTAAAGTGAATCTGTCAGTAGGTGTATACTGCCTTAAATAAGGGCAGCATAAACTAATGACAGAAATGATGAATAGATCTGTATATTGCGTACATCATTCTGTTCAGCCGTTTTCCTAATATGCAGGAGAATAGGATTCTTACAGCACCCTTCCCCCTGCCTTCCAGTTGCTGATTGACAGTTGACGGCCTATACACAGCATACACAGGTAACTGCCAATCAGCAGCTGGTAGAAGTTTTCTGCTTGTCATGAATATCCAGGACTACTGAGCTCATGCACATAATGGAGAGGACTACTTATTGTCCATGTTATTTAGCAGGATATCTCCGAACCAGCTGCACAGAACAATGTAGGTGATACATAATTCTGGTCCGTCACTAGTTAATGCTGCTCTTACATAGGATGGCCTAAATGTGCTGATAGAGTCTCTTTAAGCACAGCTGAGTTCTGTAAACAAAAAAAACCTCACCTGGTGCAGGATATAAATAAAAATTTTAATACAGTTCAATGTAGACATGTTCAAGATATTTTGAGGCAAAGGGAAGAAGTGCGCTTGGTGGGTAGTTGTACAACAAGTTGAGGTATGGCTTCTAAGGATAGGTTTGAAGGTCCGAGAGCTGAGGTAGTTGAGGTGTTATAAACTTAGAGGCTGTTTCTGTGTCGTGGAGAGAAATCTGACCACCAGTTGATTTGAAAGAAAAAAAAAAAGTCGTCTGTTTCCCCCTTTTAACCCCTTGCCCCAAAATGACGTCCTGGAACGTCATGAAATGCCAGTGCTTAAAGAGAACCTATCACCTAAAAATCACTGTCCCTATTATTAAAGGTCCTCTCTCCCTAAGTCTATTCCTGAAGATACAGACTGCCTTTGCAGTCTGTATCTTATTCTTTACCTAATCCTCTTCTTCGGTGTAGTAATGCCGGGGCGCCGCCATCTTGATGACGTCACGCTGGAACGCACTTGCGTTCCAGCGTGACGTCATCAAGATGGCGGCGCCCCGGCATTACTGCACCGGAACAAAGGAGTAGGTAAAGTATAAGATACAGACTGCAAATGCAGTCTGTATCTTTATGAAGTCTATTTATGAAGATACAGACTGCATTTGCAGGCTGTATCTTATACTTTACCTAATCCACTTGTTCCGGTGGAGCAAGGCCGGTGCCGCCATCTTGATGACGTCACTTTGCGTTCCACCGCTGGAACGCAAGTGACATATTCAAGATGGCGGCGGCCGGCCTTGCTGTACCGAACAAGAGGATGAGGTAAAGTATAAGATACAGACTGCAAAGGCAGTCTGTATCTTCATTTTGTCTATTTATGAAGATACAGACTGCCTTTGCAGTCTGTATCTTATACTTTACCCAATCCTCTTGTCCACTGCCGGGCGCCCCCGGCATTGCTGCCACTCTGCATGACGGGAGCTTCCTGTCTCGCGCCGGCTCTTTTGAAAAGAGCCGGCGCGAGACAGGAAAGTAAAGTGTGTATATCTCAAAAATACAGTTATAAAAATAATTAAGTGTATTTGCAAATATTAATAAAATTTAAATGTACAGCTAATTAGCAAAAAAAAAAAAAAAGTTGAATTTCGGCCATGATTGGTTCTCTTTAATGCATCATGACGTCCCAGGACGTCATGAAAGTAAACAAGCACCGTGCAAAATTGCACAGTGAAGTTTACTGTTTCTGGGTGCCGGCAGGACCCAGGGTCTCCTAGCAACAGCCAGGAGACAAAGCTGAGACGGGACAGTCAGTTTAACCCTATAGATGCCGTGGTCAGTACTGACCGCGGAACCCATCGGGACCCCTGCAGTGTGATCGGGGGTCCCGATGTGTGGCTGAGCCTGCTTATAATCAGTGGAGCATGGCCCCCCGGCGTATCTGCAGATCCGACACCCCCCCGTGAGTACATATAGTAGTATACAGGAGTGACAGGAGGAGGGATCTCCCCTGTCACCCATCGGGACATCGCCGCGCGATTGCGGGGTCCCGATGTGTCCCCAAGCTTGTGGAATCATTGCACCAGTAACTGCAGAAGCCTGTGAGATCGCGCCGATGGTTCTGTCTCACACACGAAGTGACAGCCTGTCAGATCCTGTGGCGCGATCTCACAGGCTTCTCTGCAGTAGTTACTGTAGTGTAGTAGTAGCAGCAGTTACGATCGCAGGGTCCCAATGTGTCCCCCCAGCTTGTAGAATCATTGCACCAGTAACTGCTGCTACTACTACACTACAGTAACTACTGCACAGAAGCCTGTGAGATCGCGCCGCAGCATCTGACAGGCTGTCACTTAGTGTGTGTGAGACAGAACCATCGGCGCGATCTCACAGGCTTCTGCAGTTACTGGTGCAATGATTCCACAAGCTTGGGGACACATCGGGACCCCGCGATCGCGCGGCGAGGGTCGCGATGGGTGACAGGGGAGATCCCTCCTCCTGTCACTCCTGTATACTACTATATGTACTCACGGGGGGGGGGGTCGGATCTGCAGATACGCTGGGGGGCCATGCTCCACTGATTATGAGCAGGTTCAGCCGCACATCGGGATCCCCGATGTCAGTGCAGGGGTCCCGATGGGTGACAGGGGGAGCTCCCTCCTCCTGTCACCACTATAGATTGCACACATCGGGATAGCTAGTATAACACATAGTAGTACATCAGAATTGCTATGTTCTATACCTGTAAATGTCAGGCTATAGCACATAGCAGTACTGATAAACTACTATGTGTTATACTAGCTATCACAGGGTCCTGATGTGTGTGTGTGTAACAGTATGGTTGTGTAACAGTATGGTTACCTGTGAGAGTGAGCGTTAAGTCCCATAGGGCAACAAAATAATAAAGTGAAAAAATAAAATAAAGTGCAAAAGCATAAAATAATAAAGTTAAAAAAGTAGATTTTAATTTTCATGGCAAAATGCTTAAGACTCTCCTCCAACACCTGTGAGGTCTAAATGCTCATTACACCCCTAGAAGAATTTTACGTGATGTCCAGTTTCCAAAATCGGGTAATTTCTGGGGGGTTTCCTCTGTAATAGTATCATGGGGAGCGCTGCCAACGCACATGGTCCCTAAAAACTGTTACAACAAAATATGTGAGAAGAGCATCTTTCCTTTCAGAGCCCTGCCGTATGCCCAAACAACAGTTTGTGACCCCGTACTCAGAAAAAATTGGGGAACACATTTTTTTGTATTGTTTATTTCCTTGTCTTTCTTGTTATATGAGAAATTTCAAGCCAAAAATGAATTTTACTGGAATTTTTTTTTTATTTTCATTGCCCACTGCTAAATACTTTCTCCAAACACCTGTGCAGTGCTTATACTTACTACACCCCTGGATGAATAATTTGAGGGGTTTAGTTTCCAAAATGGGGTCACTTGTGGGGGCGGTCCACTTTGCTGGTACTACAGGGGCACTCCAAGCGCATGTTGCACCCAGAAACTGCTCCATGAAAATATGCACTGAAAATGCAAAAGAACACTCCTTCCCTTCTAAGCCCTGCCATATGCCCAAACAGTGGTTTATGCCAACATATGGGGTACTTTTGTACTCAGGAGAATTTGCGTTACACATTTTGAGGTGCATTTTTGCCTATGTTCTTTGTGGAAATATGAAATTTTAAACTAAAAGAAAATATTAATGAAAAAAAGCTAATCTTTAATTCTTTATGTCCTAATAAGAAATGCTTTCCTCAAACAACTGTAAAGTCAAAATGCTCACTACACCTCTCAATTAAATATTTGAGGGGTGTAGTTTTTAATATGGGGTGACGTATGGGGGTTTCTAACATAAAAGCTGCTCCAATTCACTTCACAAATGGACTGGTCCCTAAAAAAATTGATTTTTGAAATTTTCATGAAAATGTGAAAATTGCTGATAAACTTCTAAACCTTGTAGCATCCTAAGAAAATAAAATATGTTTACCAAATCATGCCAGCACATAGCAAACATATTTCTTATATGACTAAGTAACTCATTTATGTGGTGTGACCTACTTTTTTAGAAGCAGAAATTTTCAAAGTCATACTAATGCTAATTTTTCTAATTTTTCATAACATTTTGCACTTTTTTCCCCCAAAACACCAAGAATATTGACTAATTGAATACAATAACATAAAGCACAATGTGTCACGAGAAAACAGTCCCAGAATTGTGAGCATACGTTGAAGCATTGCAGAGTTATAATGAAATAAAGAGAGACAGGTCAGATTATGAAAAATGAGCTCGGTCATTGAGGCCAAAACAGGCTGCGGAGGCAAGGGGTTAATATTACAGTTTAATGCAGGGGCGGATTAACTTTACCTTAGGCCCCGGGCTGTTCACCAAGCCTGGGCCCCCCACTCCACTGTAACTATGGCAGCACTGGGGTGGTGTTCATCGTACAGGACAGAGAATGTCATGATGCCCTGATTTGTGCAAAAGTGATGTTTGACTCAACAATTTATTAAATAATGTAATCCATGTCCATGGTACTTTCTAGTAGTGTTACTTTCTAGTAGTAGTACCAGTGCACAAATACCCAATAACCTATGTTGCATACTAGGTCTTACTTATATCAGGGATGATAACCATGCAATGCTTTGATTTTTCCACTTCAAAGCATGAGATGATACTCTGATCCTTTCCGGAGCATGTCTTTTGGGTGATTTTCTAAAGCCATCGTTTTCTATTCAGATTGCATTCCCTTAGAAAATTAACAAATCTGCCATAAACATTCCAAACATCAAACGGATGAAATGCTAAAAGAAGGCTAAAAGGGTCTAGAAAAACATTTGCAAAATGTATGTTGTAAATCCAGCAAAGCACTTATTATGTTATGGCTAATAGTCTTACCTTAGTTCATACTACTGGAACTGTCATTTGAACATATATATTTTTCTATATTTAAAAATATTAATTTAAATTCAGCAGGAAACGGCACCCCTTGCTGGATAAACCCTTTTAAATCAGTTTTACCAAATCCAGTATTAAAGGGTGCCTGTATAGCTGAACTCCTGCCCATCTTCAGATCAGACATGCAGGGATACATGCCAGATCAGCTGATGTCCAGTGAATTCTTTGGTCCATTTCTAATTAAGGTTTCAAAATATAATGACACACCAAGTTCCTTTGCCATTAAATGCTTTTAATTACATAATTTTCCATGAATTCACATTTATCTGGCTCTGTACATAATCCTCATGGGAGCATTATGTCTCCAATCCAATATCCAATAATCCAGGAAATCAACTCATGTTTTAGAACTGTTACCAATATAAATGCTTCAGTAGTCATAACCTTTATCAGCTTGGTATATACATTAAGATCAAACTATAAGGCGAGAAAAAAAGTTTTCACCATCAAGAGTGCCTCTTTAGCGTTTCAGTATTTCTCCATTGCGGAATGTTGTAAAAGGTTGTCATGACTCCTGGTATAACAATGGATGATACAATTGTTTTCACAAATTGATGACCTCATTGAAATTGTCCACCAAGTTAACTTACAAGTATGCCACACAATACAGCACACAGAAACTTATCCTTCCATGTCGGAGGTTGAAAACTTATAATTCCAAATGAATTAAAAAAATTTGCAGTTATGTGTAGAAATACTATCTAATGTGGCAATGAAACATTCATTTGCATTTATGCTATGTTGAAAAAGACCATAAGGGACATTTACTATGGAGTCTAATGTGTGCAACATTCTAATGAGGATTGGTATGTATTTTGTTCTAATGTCTTGTAACTTATTTATTAAAACTTAGCACTGCCATAGTGAATGTAAGTAAAAAGTTGTAAAAATTGCACAAGCATATTCCCCCGGTACTGACCAGTTGTAGGCCTGCACCTGTTTGTGTGACTTTTTAAAAAGTCGCAAATGTTAAATTGGGCTCTAATCCCGGATTATGCAAACATTTGGGTGAATACTCAAAACAGGCAAATTAAAAAAAAATGGATATGATCTCTGTTGTTCTCTGGGCATATCTGATTTCATTACTAAAGATTACCGAATATATTGAGTTCAGAAGCGTGAAAGACAATTGGGTATGTACTAGGCACTGATTTGAATCTTTGTTTGAACAATTGTTCTTGTGATCCACTCTAGTGATGAGCGTACATCCCAATGTTCGGTTTGGATCACAAACGCGAACATAAAAAAAAATGATCGTGATTGGTTCGTGTTCGAGTTTGGCGAACAAATAAGGAACATACAGTAGAAGCGTACGTCTATACAAGCGTTCAGCCTACGCACATGTGTACAGATTATCAGGCGCAAAGCGTAAATCATGTAGTTGCGTACGTTCGCAAGTTCGAATATGTTCAAAAATGATAATTATAACCATTCCGATCATCAAGAAAATTGATCGTGATCGGCGAACACGAACAATTAGCTTCATTTTCGTACAATCATACAAACTTTTACGAACATGTTCACTCATCACTAATCAACACCCTGTATAAACTTTTTTTCACAAGGATAATGGATAGGTAATCAGGAATATAAATTCATGTTGTTTTAGTTTTTATTTTCCCAAATTTAATATTAAAGCCATGTGGTTATTCATTTTAATGCTAAATAATAAGGCCCTTTTTAGCAGTTGACTTTCCAGTTGGTATCTACTAGACAGTAGTGCTACTTAAGTGACTCAACAGATTGAAGTCTCCAGGACTGCCTAAGGAAAATTGTTATCAGGCTAGCAAGTGCTTTGTATGACCTTATTATGCTATAATTATTCCCTGTGCGACTGTTTGTAATCAGATCACTTCTGCTTCATAAAGGGCAAGCCGGGAAAGTGCTCCATGAACTTGCTGTGGAGGAGATCTGTCTTTCTTCCTCCTAGGGCAAAGTGGATATGTGGTATGACATGCTGATGGGAAATACACATTAGTTGTTTTTTAAGTTACATGGATGAATAAATTGTTTTTATAGCATTGCACTTTCAACTTTCAAGAGATTTAGATAGGACCTTGTTATAACTAGATATAACTGTATGTATGACTACATCTGTTATTTAAATCACCGATCTTTTAGTTGAGTCTGGCTCAATTGAATTATATTTGAAAAAGGGAATCTGTCAGCACCCGGGCCCTACCCAAGGTGCTGACAGTGTACCATAAGTGGCTAGCCCCTTGTGAGCATAGAAAAGAAAATACAGACAGCGCTCCGTGGTGCAGAATCGTGGATAAAATAAATGGATCCAAATGGAGGTACAACAGTAAGTCCCCTCACCTGATATGGTTATGCAGTTCTGAGCAGTAGCGCAGCTACCGTGGTCGCGGGGGTCGCCGCCGCGACCGGGCCCGCCACAAAGGGGGGCCCTCAGGGCCCCGCAAGGCCCTCCCGATCAATCACTCTTGTGACCGCAAGCATTGTTTTGCTTGCGGTCACAAGAGTCCGACTCCGTCTTCCCCCGGCTGCTGCGTCTTATCCCCGGCAGCGCACGCATTCCAGAGCTCCCTGCGCGCCTTGGGCCCTGACTTCCGGTTCCGGCGCGCATGGAGCTCTGGGATGCGCGCGCTGCCGGGGATAAGACGCGACACCCCCGGCAGCTGCGCAGCAGCCGGGGACAGACCGAAGGAGTGAGGATCAACGTGGGAGCGCGTTGTCAGGTGAGTTAAGTTTTGTTTTGTTTTTAATAGCCTGCAGGGTGGGGGGAAAGAGGGGGGCATCTATGAGGGTGGGGGGAAAGGGGACCATCTATAAGGGAGGAGGGGGGGGTGAAGGGGACCATCTATAAGGGAGGAGGGGGGGGGGTGAAGGGGACCATCTATAAGGGAGGAGGGGGGGGGTGAAGGGGACCATCTATAAGGGAGGAGGGGGGGTGAAGGGGACCATCTATAAGGGAGGAGGGGGGGTGAAGGGGACCATCTATAAGGGAGGAGGGGGGGGGGTGAAGGGGACCATCTATAAGGGAGGAGGGGGGGGGGTGAAGGGGACCATCTATAAGGGAGGAGGGGGGGGTGAAGGGGACCATCTATAAGGGAGGGGGGGTGAAGGGGACCATCTATAAGGGAGGGGGGGTGAAGGGGACCATCTATAAGGGAGGGGGGTGAAAGGGACCATCTATAAGGGAGGGGGGGGGAAGGGGACCATCTATAAGGGAGGAGGGGGGGGGGGTGAAGGGGACCATCTATAAGGGAGGAGGGGGGGTGAAGGGGACCATCTATAAGGGAGGAGGGGGGGTGAAGGGGACCATCTATAAGGGAGGAGGGGGGGGGGTGAAGGGGACCATCTATAAGGGAGGGGGGGTGAAGGGGACCATCTATAAGGGAGGAGGGGGGGGGGGTGAAGGGGACCATCTATAAGGGAGGAGGGGGGGTGAAGGGGACCATCTATAAGGGAGGGGGGGTGAAGGGGACCATCTATAAGGGAGGGGGGTGAAAGGGACCATCTATAAGGGAGGGGGGGGAAGGGGACCATCTATAAGGGAGGGGGGGAGAGGGGGCCATCTATAAGGGAGGGGGGAGAGGGGGCCATCTATAAGGGAGGGTGGGGGGAGAGGGGGCCATCTATAAGGGAGGGTGGGGGGAGAGGGGGCCATCTATAAGGGAGGGTGGGGGGAGAGGGGGCCATCTATAAGGGAGGGGGGGGGGAGAGGGGGCCATCTATAAGGGAGGGTGGGGGGAGAGGGGGCCATCTATAAGGGAGGGTGGGGGGAGAGGGGGCCATCTATCAAGGAGGGGGGAGAGGGGGCCATCCATAAGGGAGGGTGAGAAGAGAGGGGGCCATCTATAAGGGAGGACGGGGGGTGAAGGGGACCATCTATAAGGGAGGGGGGGGGGGTGAAGGGGACCATCTATAAGGGAGGGGGGGGGAAGGGGACCATCTATAAGGGAGGGGGGAGAGGGGGCCATTTATCAAGGAGGGGGGAGAGGGGGCCATCCATAAGGGAGGGTGAGGAGAGAGGGGGCCATCCATAAGGGAGGGTGAGAAGAGAGGGGGCCATCTATAAGGGAGGGGGTAGAGGGGGCCATCTATATGGAGGGGGAGAGGAGGCCATCTATAAGGGAGGGTGGGGGGAGAGGGGGCCATCTATAAGGAGGGCAACATGGGGGGAGAGGGGCCATCTATTTGGGGGGGCAACATAGAGGGAGAGGGAATACACAGAGGGGGGCATATATTATTAGGGGGTCACACTAAATGAGGGTGTAAAGGGGCCAATACAAATGTGCAGTATGTATATAGATGAGGATGGTGCCAGAGTGAGGAGACTAATATGTCTGTCTGGCAGATTCTGTGGATTCGTGGCTCGGAGAAGTTCTCATAACGGCCCAGGGCAGATGGAGAAGAAGATGAAAAGGGAAGAACTCCGATCAGAGAAGACGTCCCCCTGTGAGTCACCTGATATAACTGCACAGTAATGTATATGGTGTATAGAGCCTGTGTAGAGCTGGGGCCACCTCTATATGACTGGATGAGGTGATTTAGTATACTGGATTTGGTCAGTAACAATATGGTGGTGATGGTAGTGGTTGTGGTGTGGCAGTAATGTTTCCTTCCTGTATACTGGTATTACTGGTAATATTGGTGTCAGTATACAGGATTTGGTCAGTAACAGTATGGCGGTAATATGTACGGTGATAATACTCTTCTTCCAATATGCTGGTGTTATTGGTAATATCTGTCTTGGTGTGTGTGTATGTATATATATATATATATATATATATATATATATAATATATAAACACACCAATAGCATCACTTGGTCGTGAAAGGAGGGGGGGGGGGCCAAGTTGGCCTCTCGCACCAGGGCCCAGGAGACATTAGCTACGCCCCTGGGTCTGAGGTAAAACTCTCCAAGTGCCTGTAAGGGAATTCTGGACCGCAGCCTTCCTTTTAGTTAGTATTTCATACGGACCTCCACTCCACCAGATTCACAGGTATAGCAGGCTCAGATACTCCACAGGATGCCAAAGACTTTAAAATTATTAAAACATTTAAGGAAGAGGCCAGTTTATCAGGGAAACGTGTTGTGCTGTTTGCAATTTTGTATGAAATTCCTTTAGTATCCTGCAAAGTATCTGTGCCTGTGAATTTTGTGTAGTAGAGATCCATATCTAGTACCCTTGTAAGCATGGTTCCCTTTGTCAGTGTGTTTGTGGAGTAGATTCTATACAATCTTGGGTGCTGTACTGTAATCAAAAGTCAGAGGAGTTGTGGTTTGGCACAACTCCTCAGGTCATTATTGTTGTGCCACGGGCCATGGGCCATCTTTACAGTTTGCACAGGTGCAGTGATCTTCCAGGCTGAGCTGTTTCTTTAGACACTGTTTAGACAGGGGTAGACCGGAGGTGGTTAAGGACCTGAAGCCACTGCCCACAGTTGGGATGCTCAACTCCTCCGGTCTATGGAACCTGCGCTAAAGAAGCCCCTGGGAGTAACTAAAGACAGTGCGCCGCCCCTTGTCAGCAGCATTGCATATACGTACAGCAGTAATGACCAGAGTCAGAGGCTGATCAGCTGAAAATATTTATTGCGAAGACGGAGGAGAAAGTAGTGGCAAGGCCTGCCAAAGCGTGGCAGAAACACCAAAGCACTGATTACAGTACAGAACCCAAGATTGTATAGAATCTACTTCACAAACGCACTGATGAAGGGAACCATGCTCACCAGGGACCAGCCACCTACAGTACACTGTCAGCACCTCGGGTAGAGCCTGGATGCTGCCAGATTCCCTTTAAATAATAGGGCTCATGAGCTTAAAATATTTTTTGAGCATGCAAGAACTTGTAATAATAAATAATTATAATAAATAATAATAAATATATTGTGCCCCATATATGTTATTTACATATGTTGCCCTCCATATAGGAATTGTATACTGTACACTGTCTCCATATAAGAGGGGTGCCGATTGGTGAAGCCATGAGACTATAGTTTTAGTGTCAAACATATTAATTTTATTAAAGGACAAAAGTTAGCAGATATATCATTCAGTGGCCTACATGGCCATCTCTAAACAAAGAAAAGGTAATAACAGGAAAAATAAATCCAGTGTTACATATCATGAGGTAATACATGCGTCACATAAATGACATAAAATGGGACCAGTTATGCAGACTTAGAGAGATACATAATAAGAAATATCCGCAACAAACGGAGAGTTAAACCAAGGGGTCCAGGTCTTCTTATAGAGGGCAACCGTATCAGCACGTATGGCTGCTATCTTTTCTGAGAGCATAATTTCGTTTACCCTTATTATTATTTTCTCTAAATGGAGATGGAATTGCTTCCAACAAGACACTATATGGATACGTGTTGCCAGGAGAATGAATTGTGAAAGTTTAAATAGCTGGTTCGGCATCTTAGGTGGGCGGACGCCAAAAAGACAAGCTTTAGGGGTCTTAGGGTAAGTGTGTCCTATAGTTGTTCTAATTACATCTACCACTGATCCCCAGAGCGCTTGCACAATGGCACATGACCACCAAATGTGGTGCATAGTGCCATTTACCAAACAACCCCTAAAACATAGTGGAGAGACGTCAGGATATATGGCATGAAGCCTGGCCGGTACGTAGTAAGCTCTATGGAGAACTTTAAGAGCAGTTTCTGTCAGAGAAACCTGCCAGCTACCCTTGCTAAGGAATTCACTGCTTGTCCTCCACTGGAGGGGGGACAGGGAAAAATGTAAGTCTGCCTCCCATTGTACCATATAAGGCAGTTTCACATCTATCGGTAAGGTGTTAAGCATAGAATAGAGAAGAGATAACATACCAGTTCTAGAGGGGGTAAAGAGTGCTAGCCTCTCAAAGGTAGTTGGAGAAATCTCCCCAGATTTAGGCAACAATGACCCAAAAAATGAGAAGACCTGGCGAACCCTGAACATTTCAGAAGGAGGTGCCCTTGAATGGGCCAAAAACTCATCCAAGGTATACAATCGTTTGCGGCATAAAAAGTCGTGAAGCTTAGTATACTTATTGGTAGTCCACCAATGGAACGCATTATGAGACAACCCTGGTGGGAAAGAGGGGTTGCCTAACAATGGTAGCAAGGGAGATACCGGTGACTGCAGATTTTTCTTAAATCGGACCCTACGCCATAGGGCCAAAGAATATAAAACTATCTGGGCCGAGGTGTGCAATTTGGGAAGAGTAGGTGTATGGGACCACATAAGAGTAGGCAAGGTATGAGGGGCAACCAGGTCAGATTCTAATTGGACCCACTGTGGGCGACCACTAGTAACATTCACAAGCATCAGTTGCGCTAGCCTGGCTGCCTGATAATAAGTAAAAAGATGAGGAACTGATAGACCCCCCCGACCTTTTGTGTACAAACATAATCTTTTTTGCTATCCTTGGCCTACGTCCGTTCTAAATAAAGCGAAGTATATCTCTCTGTAGGCCCAATAGGTCTGAGCGAACTAGGGGTATTGGGAGACACCGAAAATGATAAAGCACCCTGGGTAACACAACCATCCTCACCGCGTTTATTCTTCTCAACCAAGACAGATGAAGAAAGTTCCATCTAGACAGATCATTTCGGATTGCAGAAAAGAGAGAGGGGTAGTTGGAAGAATACATAGTGGAGAGAGAGCTAGTGAGCTTAATGCCCAGATATGCAAGTGACTTGGGAGGGGGGGGGGGAAACCAAAATTCAGTGACAAGAGTTTTTGCTGAGACAGGGGAACATTACAATAGAGAGTCTCTGACTTCGCCTGATTGATTCGAAGGGCAGACACTCTCTCAAAGTTAGACAGGGTCTGAAAAAGATTGGGAAGGGAAACCGAAGGGTGAGTCAGTGAGAGCAAAGAATCATCTGCAAATAGATGAAGTTTATAAGAGTGGGAGGCTATGTCAACCCCTCGTATATTGGGATTGTGACGTATTGCTGCCGCCAGGGGCTTCATTGCCAGCGCGAAAAGGGCCGGTGACAATGGACACCCCTGGTGGGTGCCCCGGGAAATAGGTATTGTGGACGCACAGGAAGAAGGAAGTTTAAGAAAAGCTGAAGGAGAAGAGTAAAGAATGTGTAAAATCTTAGTGAACGTGCCTCCAAAGCCCATACGATCTAACACTCCAAAGAGGAAGGCCCAGGACAGGCTGTCAAACGCCTTCTCTATATCAAGTGCCAATAACATCATCGGCGTAGAAGAGGCGTTGGACCAACTAATAATGTCAAGGACTTTGCGGATATTGTCCGGGGCCTGCCTTCCAGGAATGAATCCCACTTGGTCATTGCAGGTTAGATGAGGGAGAAGAGGATTGAGGCGAGAAGAAAGGATAGAGGTGAGAATCTTAGCATCTAAATTAATTAGGGAAATAGGCCGATAGTTAGTAGAAAGGGTAGGGTCTTTATTTGGCTTGGGGATAAGGGTTATTAGAGCATCTAGAAATTCTGAAGGGACATTCTGGCGATCGGATAAGGAGTTATAAAATGTGGCCAGAGGTTGAACTAGATGTAGTAGAAATTTCTTATAATACATAGCTGAAAAGCCATCTGGTCCAAACGCTTTGCCTAGCTTCAGACGGCGAATTGCTTCTGATCTCCTCGGCTGTGATGGGGCTATCCGACATAGCCCGGTCACTCTCAGAGATAGATGCTAAAGGGAGTGAGTCTAGAAATTGCTGAATTCTAGAGGAGGAAGGGGGGGAAGGGTCAGCATAAAGAGAAGAATAGAAGGAGTGGAAAAGTTGATAAACGCGGTCAGGGTGGGAGGTAAATAACCCAGGACATACCTGCAATTTGTGGATGTGATTCATCCTCTGTTTCTGAGCTAACATTTTAGCTAGGAGCCGGTCCGGTTTATTAGCCCATTTATAGTATGTAGCTTGCGTCCAACGAACCACCTTCTCTGTCCTGTGAGTAAGAACAGCATCAAGTTGTAATTTAACATCAGAGATAGCTTTAGAGAGATAAATAGTGGGGTTACGTCGGTGTGCTATAGAGAGTCTTAGAAGTTTATTTTCTAAAGTAACTTGGGCCCGATTACGTTCCCTCTTCACCCCGGTAGCCATAGAAATTAATCGGCCCCTCATAAAGGCCTTATGGGCCAACCACACCCAACAAGGGTCAGAAGACGGCACTGCATTGGCTTTGAAGTAGGACACCAGGTCATCTTGGAGCTGTTGACGTATACGAGGATTAGTCAGCAAGGAATCATTCATCCTCCATTTAAAAGGAGTGGAAAGTTTACCTATTAGATCAAATTCCGCCAACACAATGTCGTGGTCCGACCATACTGATAGAACATGTCTAGCATATAACAAAGCAGGGAGGGCGGACGTGGAGGTCAGAATCCAATCTATTCTCGTGTAGTGATGATGTGTTGGGGAGAAATAGGAATAGCCTCTTGCAGTACCATTATGTTCCCTCCAAACGTCCGCCATCCCAAGCTCAGAGAAAGAAGAGGTCAAAGACGCTGCTGTGCACCAGTACGGCGCAGAGGGGCATCGTTGGACCTGTCTAACTTGCCATTGTAGACCATATTAAAATCTCCAGCCCAGATTAGCATGTCCTATTGTAATGTAGAAATATGCTTACAAAGATTAGAAAAAAAACCTAAAGGGTCATCAGTGGGAGCATAGGAGTTAATCAGACATATACGTTTCTCGTATACAGTACCCATCAGAATCAGGTAGCGTCCCTCTGGGTCTACAATTTCCTCCTGAATTAAAAAAGGGAAGGAGTTTCTCAGGAGAAACATAACACCTCTAGTTTTAGAATGATAAGTGGCCATACGGACAGTAGAGTATTGTGGGTGAAAATATTTCGGACAGGATGTAGGGGTAAAATGGCACTCCTGGAGAGCAATGACATCAGGAGCATGTTTCAAATAGTCCCGGAATGCCTTTTTACGCTTAGTGGGGGAGTTAAACCCCCCTACATTATGAGACAATACCCTACACATCTAATAAAGGGAGGAAGCAATGCTGAAGTTGAACAAACCGCAGTCACCAGTACAGTCTACATAACCAGGGGAGCTTACACAAGAGAAGGACCTCTTAAAAGCAACATATATAGGAATAAGGACGGTACATACCGGTACAAACAAGACTGGAAAGGAAAAAAGAACACCAACAACAAGAAAACACAAAAAAATGACAAACATAAAACAAATGGATACCAGAAGGGTTGGTAGGCCGGCACCAAACCAACCTCATCCAGATATACCCGAGGGTATAGTAGGCAACATGGTTCACCAACTGCAACCGGCTGTGGGCCTGGTTACTACCCATACTGAGGCAAGAAGTAAAGACAAATGGCAGAAAACTGAAAACAAAAACTGTCACAGACGGCTTATGTGGATACAGCGTCCTCGCCCTTACGGGCAGCTGGTCTTCTAGGGGCTGGTTTCACAATGGTCCAGGATCTCGTAGGATGGGTCTGTCTCTGCGACAATGATGGCGGGTCTGGGTAATCCACCGTGATGTCTTCCTTCTGCAGTGCTTCTCGTGCATCACGAAGTGTGCGGACCACGTAAGTATGATTATGAATAGTAAAGTTCAGAGAAAAAGGGAAGCCCCAACGATATCTCACATTATTCTTGACAAGGGCCAAAGTGATAGGACGCATTTGGCGTCTCCTTTCCAAAGTAGATGGCGCCAAATCTGTATAGAGACGGACTGAGGGTGGGAGATCTGGTAGGGTATCTAAATTTCTGGCAGCTGCCATTATAGGGTCCCTTTGTTCAGAATAGTGTAGCTTCAGAATCACGTCCCTCGGAATATCAGCCTGGCGCGGCTTGTTAAGGGCTCTATGGATTCTGTCAATCCTGAACAGTTCCACTGGGGAGGAGGGGAGTAAAGCTGTAAACAAGGTGGTCACTGTACCTTTAAGGTCGATGTAGGACTCTGGTAAGCCCCTTATACGTATATTCGCCCGGCGTGACCTGTTTTCCAGGTCTTCAAGCTTTAATTCCATAAGGTCCAAACGTTCACCATGTTCAATAAAGTCCAAGTGATCAGCCTCCATTGTGTCTGTAATCTCAACCAGTTTATGTTCTGCATCGGAGACTCGCTGGCCCAGCTCTTGAACCTGGGTGGTAAATTCTGTGAGGACTTTTTGCAGTTCATGCTTGAATACTTGTTTCATGGACCTGTACAGAGATTGTGCATCGAGCGGTTCAGTGAGAATCTCCTCTTCTTCCCCCTCCTCCGCTGCCGGCAGCGTGTCCAAGATGGCGCCGGCTCCGTCCTGTGAGGCCTGCATGGACTTGAAGATGTCGGGAATAGAAGGCGAGAGACGCTGTGTAAGTCTGACCTTTGTCTTCTTGGTTCTTGTGGACATCGTCCCCAATCGGTAGGTCAGGGTAGAAAGCTCAGGAGCCGTGATACGGCGCTAAGGGAAGCCGGGATAGCTGCAGCCGGAGCGGAGCTCACATGAGGTACGTCCTCACCGTCGAGCTGCGCGCATGTGCCCCCCGCCATGAGACTATAGTTTTAAAGCGAATGTACCATCAGGTATATCCTTTTTTTTTTTTTTCCAATAGACTGGCGGTCTATTCCCAGGCACCAGCCCGGCCTGAAGCACTGCAGACTGGCCTCCAGTGTGATGATTTTTCCTTCCCCTCTATGATACAGCTCCATTAGAATCAATGGAGCCACGTCACAGAGGGGAGGTTGTTTTGTAACACTGGGGGCTGACGGGCCCGCCTCCAGTGCTTCAGGCCAGGTCGGTGCCCAGGAATAGACTGTGTGAAAACTGGGCCACAGTTCAAAAAAAGGACAGCTGCATCGGCATCCCAGCTCCAGTCTATTGATGTAAAAATCTTAAAGCGATGTCCTGCAGTACCCTACATGATCTTTGGTGGCGGCAGATGGGCCCATGTTGCCCCTTACTGCTGCCACTCAACGTAAAATGATGTATAAATGAAAAAATATACATACATGTCTGCACGCAGAAGTTTAAAACCCCTCACTGTGATAGAAATGCTTTAAAGGGAATATTTGAGACTTTAACCCTTAGAGGACCGGGCCAATTAAAATTTTAGCGTTTTCGTTTTTTCCTCCTTGTGCTTAAAAGGCCATAGCAGTTGCATTCTTTCACCTAGAAACCCACATGAGCCCTTATTTTTTGCGCCACTAATTGTACTTTGCAATGATAGGCTGTATTTTTTCATAAAGTACACTGCAAAACCAGAAAAAAATTCAATGTGTGGTCAAATAAAAAAAAACAAAACGCATTTCTTTTATTTGGGGTTTTTATGCTGCTCGCCCTTGGGTAAAACTAACTTGTTATATATGTTTCTTAAGTCGTTATGATTACAATGATATGTAACATGTATAACTTTTGTTTGATGGCTTTTAAAAAAGTTCAAACCATTGTTAACAAATATATGTTTCTTAAAATCGCTCAATTTCCAGGCTTATAGCGTTGTTATCCCTTGGTCTATGGGGCTGTGTCATTTTTTGCGCCATGATGTCTATGATGTACCTTGATTGCGCATATGCGACTTTTTGATAGTTTTTTTATTACAATTTTTCTGGATTTGATGCGACCAAAAATGTGCAGTTTTGCAGATTAGGATTTTTTTGCGCTTACACCGTGTTTACCGGAATGCGATAACAAACATGTTTATTTATTTATTTTTTTTAATTTATAACATGGGAAAAGGGGGTTGATTCAAACTTTTATTAGGGAGGTTTTTTTTTTATTACCAACAACACTTTTTTTTTTTACACTTATACTAGAGGCCCCCCCGGGGGACTTCTAGTATAAGCACACTGATCTCTCATTGAGATCTATGCTGTATAGTTACACAGCATAGAACAATAAGATAGGCACTGGATTGCTTCCGGCTGCTGCAGCCGGAAGCAATCGAGTGCCGAGCCGGGATCAGCGCCATTACGGCGATGACCCCGGACGGTAAAGGATGTGTGGATCGCTCCTCCGGGACAACGTCCCGTGGGCGATCCACCCCACTAGACACCAGAGATGGCTGCATACAAGTAATCAGATGCAGCTGTCAACTTTGACAGCTGCATTTGATTACTTAATTAGCGGGCACGGTGATCGGACCGTGGCCGCTAATAGCCTCGGTCCAGGGCTACATGTTGCACATGCGGCCCCGCTCTAAATACCCTTAGGCGGCCCTGGACATATGGGTACGCCCAGGGTCGTCTAGGGGTTAACCACAATCTAAGCTGTTCAGCAGGTGATGCCGTTATTGTCCTAAAAAACGACTTTTAAACTTGCAGCCCTTTGTCAAATGCCTTAGGTTTTATGCCTTAGGATTGCGACACCCCTCTGTCCCTCCTTCCCGCCCACCTCACCATTAGGAATGCCCCTAGAACAATTTCTCCCATTCATCACCTGTCTAAACACTGTACATGTGTTGGTTCGTTAAGGCCCCTGTGCAGTGTTCAGACAAGTAATGAATTGGAAAAATCTTGCTTCCTGATGATGAGGAGGGTGGGGAGGAGGGATGGAGGGGCGGTTTTGAATAAAGCCTGCTATCTGGAGGTACAAGCGGTTTGGGGGAGTCCGATTGTGGGCACAGAGTAACTATAAAGGGATTATCTTCCAAAAACAGCGCCGCCCCTCGTCTTCAGGTTGTGTGTGGTGTTTTACATCCTGGCTCCATTTACTTTAATAGAACTGATCTGCAGTATCACACACAAACTATGGACTAGAGTGGCACTGTTTTTTTAGGGGGAAAAAAAAGTGGCTGTGTTTTTAGATTTCTGGATAACCCATATGTTTCTATGTTCTGTTTTATATTTTACTAATGTGTATTAGGTTTGTTTGATTGCTTCTGGGCTTATTATTGTTTTCCTTGGCCCTGCTGCTGTAGTTTATTGGCCCGGTGAGCTCTCTCTTTATGTTCCAAAGTCAATTTCTGCTTCAAGAAACTTTCAGTTATCAGCTATTTTTACACACAGTACAAAAATATTTTAAAATATGGTTGTAATTTTGAGTGAAAATTAAACACCGTCTGAGCGGGTAAAAAAAACTGCAGTATTTTGCAAAAGCAGGTCATAAATAATGAGCATTATTTTGATGGTCACAATTAATTACGGCCGTTATTCTATACGATATGTGCTCTGCTGGCCAGTTTTCCAGTTTTCCACTTCTATGGAGTGCATTATTATATTGAAAAAAATGTTGTATTTTTACTTAAAAATTATGGCTGTATTTTATCTTTTTTTTCCCCTTTTACGATGTATCACCATAGTTATATAATTTATATCCAATCTAGAAATCTCACGTTTTATGCATAACACATATAGCAAGCATTGAGTGTATAATGACTGTTGACTCTTTTTTCACAATGAGCAATGAGGGTGCATCCAAGTCCTAGATAAGTATCCTACATTTTTAGATAGCACGGCTTCATTCTGAAGGTTTCGATATAATGCTGCATAGGAAATGTCATCCCTGTCTCTTGGCTGAAATTGGGAATATTGGAGATTGGATTTAATCTTTCCCAGCTGTGCAGAACGACTGGTATAAACTGCACTCATTATGTTTCTCATAGCCAACAGACTTGTTTGTCAAAGAACATAAAGCATAATTATAGATTTTAGACAGAGTCTGCTAGCACATGTAATTACTCTTGTAATGTCACATTTCCATACGTTTTGGGGATTGCAGTGGACATGAATAGTAATATTTGCATTTGTATCATTATACTGTATGTGTTTTCAGTTATTATATTGTTTAGAATGGCTTTGTTTGCATAAATTTACTTTCCATATACCTATGTGATAGCTTTTTCCCAGTGACTATGCCTTATAAAATGATAAAAATATTTTAGAATAAGTTTATGTTAAAACTAATTTTTTCAGCCATTTTTTCATAAAGCTATGTTCCTGCACAGTTTCCTTTTTTTATAATTTTCTTTTGCTTTTGGTACATTTTTTTTTTTTAGCCATTTACTACTCTAAAAATGGCCCAAAATACTGTGTGGGAACATAGCCCATAGAAAACAGCTCTACATTATGTCCTGCAATAAAACGGGGTTCTCGCTTAATACTGCTTTGTCAGGATTGATCATAGTACCCTGAGTATTTTCTTCTTCCTCGGACAGAGTATGTGAACACTACCGAAATCATGTGGATAACTTGTTGTGGATTCCGCCACTCATCCCCGCGAGCTCCCTCTTCGCTCTCCACCCATCCCATAGACTCCATTCTATGGTCAGGCAGATTCCGCCGTCCGCCCAAAGAATGAACAGGTTCATTCGGAGTCTAAGGGACAGGCGCAGAAGGAAGTGGGAGCGCATAGGTATGAGCAGCGGAATATGAAGCAAGTTATGCACATGATTTCTGTAGTGTGCACATACCCACGACTTGAACAAGCAGGGAGACCGATGCCAGAAATAAAGTGTGAGGCTCTGTTTACATAGAGTAAAACTGGCAGAATTCCACCGCAGAACCCCTCCAGCGTCCGTGCCATACTGGTAGTCTATGGGAGGCTTGCGTGCCTCTTCTCTCCGCGCTGAGGAATGGACATGTCAATTTTTTAGCACGGAGAGAGGAGGCGTGGGAGCCTCCCATAGACTACCAGTGTGTAACGGAGGCTGGCGGGATCATCTGCTGCGGAATTCCGCCAGTTTTACTCCGTATGAACAGAGCCTTACTGTAGTATGCCATTGAACAGAGACAGAAAGTCCTGTATACAAAGTAAATTAAAAGGAGTTATCCAAGATGATGATAAAAACAAAGACAGCGCTGTACCTGTCCTCAGTTGGTGTGGTATTTCAGCTCATTGACTACAAGATAAAGAGCGGTTCTAGTCTTAGCAGAAAACAGCTACATTTGTTTTTAATTGTGGGTAACCCCTTTAATAAGGGATCTACTGACAGGTTCCCTGTAACCCTAAAAACTTGTTTCTCTTCTTTTACAGGTCTGGAAGAGATCAGGAGCTTGGTTTTACAAAGGTATCCCAAAATATATTTTACCATTGAAAATCACAAGTAAAACTGGTGAATTTCACTTGAGGCACACACAAGCCGAACCTCAGATTGAAGATATGAGGAATGTTGTAACAAGTCGAACATACACTTGGGCAAAAGGAAGAGGTCAGTCATTTCTTATTATTACAAACATAAAAAGAACCCTTAGGCTATGTTCATACACTGTCAAAATAACATTTTAGATGACCATCATAAAACAGCCAGTATTTTATAACAAGGGACATTCTTTGTATAATGCAGTGCCGGCTGTAGAAAAAAATAAAATGACGGTCATTTTTACCTAGTGGGAACATAGCCTCATGTAGATTCACATGTACACTCTTTTCAGCTGCCTGTGTTTTGATACTGCATTTTTTTAGGAGTTTGAAGCCCAAAAGCTGAAGCCAAAAACATGCAGCTAAAACACTTTAGGGGTGCCTTCACACAGGACAGTCTGAAAGACCGCTGCAAGTATGTGAATCACCCGACCCTTAAAGGGGTAGTGCGGCGCTAAAAAATTATTCAAGTTATACAACTGTGTAATGTATGTTATGTATGTGAATCACCCCCTTCCCCGTGTCCCACCACCTCCGCCCGTGTACCCGGAAGTTTGTGGTGCATTATACATTACCTGATCCGTGTCAAGCCCGTCCGCCATCTTGTGCCAAACGTCATCTTCGGACGGACGGCCGAATCGCTGCCGCCACCCCCCCTCCGTCGCGTCATAACTGTGCTCAGCCGCGATTGGCTGAGCACAGTTATGCTCAGCCAATCGCGGCTGATGACGTAAATCTGGTGGGGTACGTGGGGTCTTTCACACTGTTTATCCACCACTTAGTTGAAGTACCGTCGGCAGCAATTACAGCCTCCAGTTTTCTTGGTTATGACGCGACTTAGATTGCATAACTGTATTCTGAGATATTCTGCTATTTTTCTATGCATAGCCTCTCTGCCTCTGTTGGGTTGAATGGGACCATGTGTAAACAGCCATTTTCATGTCTCCCCAGATATGTTTGTTTGGGCTCAAGTATACTTTAATATAAATAGTTTGAGTGAACTATATTTATACTTAAGTGAACTATATTTGCTGAAAGTAGGGGCAACCTGATGATAAGATGTGTCTTGACAGGCTGTAGACAGCAATGTCCACTTTCACATAACTTTGTGATTAACCAGAATTATTAAAATAAAGCAATACATTAAAACATATTTGTTCGATCCTAAAGCTAATATCCAAGCAGATATTTACATGTAAAAGTAATAGAACAAGGTGTACAAAGTTCTTATGTACCACAATCATCTGCATCAACAAGAGCTTACACTCTCCAAAAACCATGCAATATTCAGCCATCAGCCACATATGTGATGAAACACAGTACATGTCATGCATAAAAATTTCATTATTAATACAAAAAATACCTACATATAACTTTGCCATTTTAGACAAAAATGCATATTCAAGCAGAAGATTGATGAAAACAAAATGTACTATGGAAAAAGTTGTGAGGAGTTTGTACATGGCTAATATGTCTACATTCATATTTTTTGTGCTTAAAATAAAACACAAAAATGGAATGAACTTGCCAACTAATTTTTTTCAGAGAATTAATTTGGGCGATTACATGTCCTTGGCAGGAAAGGATTAAATGTTATAACTACTTTTTGAACATTTTGAACATGCAGACGCTGGGCAGAATTTTAATATGACAATGAATAGAAGTAAGAGCTGGCACTCACCGCGTTGCTGCAAAACTCAGTCCTTTAATCCAAGTTCACACATGGGAGGGAAGGAGGTAAATGCAGGTGTGTCCCAGAGACATGCTGTTTTGTGTGATACTTGCACTTGATACAGTACTGTGTGGCACCCTATCTGCATGCCTCCGACACAATCAAGGTCATCTGCCAAGTATATACACCTATATGATTGAGCCCCTGGCAGGGTCGAACAAGTTGCCGTCAGCTTTTTGCTAACAGGAATAATGAACTACATTATAGTATTAATGCAGTGTATTATATGAGTGATCAGCCCCCTTGTACGGCTATTAAAAAGAAATGTGAAAAATGTGAAAGTTTAATAATATATAGTTTCAAACCCCCCCCCCACCGAAAATATAAAATTTATTTTTTCTTTACAAAATCATTATTTATTTCACCACATATAGGTTTTAAAACAAATAAATAAAACAATGATAGCAGAGTTGTTGAATTTTATCAATGCATATTCTAAAATCTGGAAAAGAAAGCAACCAAGCAATTGTAGATACCCCCATACATATACTTTGGGAACCTTAAAAGGCAGCTGTCTCGATATAATCACGGCCAAGAATAATGATCATGAACAATATTTGTGGCCGTGATTAAATTGAGATGGCTGCCATTCCCTGCTATGTTCCCAGCGGGAACATAGTCTAAAGATCCAGCAAAAGACAATCCCATTTGAAGGTGAATTTTCGAGCCAACTACTTGCCACAAAAACTTTTTTATTTGTTGATTTACAAAAAAAACCCCTACTTTTTGATAGTATGCCCTGTGTCTGCAGTCAGAAGAACAAATCTGTTTACCAATAATATGAGTGGACTTTCAGAAGTTCTGTATAGATAGAGGGTGGGTGCCCTCATTTTTTTTTCTTGCGGGCTCAAGTATACCCAGTTTGTCACTGCTTTGCTGTGTTTCATTAAGTCAAAAAAGCTTTACAGGTAGGTTTTGCCATTATATTTTAAATTGCAGTAAGAAATGTGAATGTGTTTAATTACAATTTCACAGCAAATCTTTCTTAATATAGATGCTACAAAAAAATAGAACTAACGTACTCCTACAGTCTGATTTTATTGAGCTTGGTTAACTGAGATTTAATTATTTCTCCCACTGACAGCTTCACTGCAGCTGTTGTTTTATGGCAGAAATTAAATGAAAGTTACCTCTGGTTGTGCATGGTGGCAGGTCTTTTATTTTAACCTGGATCATCTGCCAACGGGGAACTAGACATAAAATAATTACTCAAAAGACAAACACCACGGTTTGATTCATCTATTCGCTTCCCAGAATGTTTTTTTGGACATACTGTAGTTCCTACTTGCATTTTCTAGCTGTAATTTAACATAGTGTTTGCGCACATTATATGTCAGCTTCATTTAGATACTGAAGCTCGTGACATAGGCCACATCTGCAAAAGATTGGCTATTAACCAAGTGTCCTGTTTGTTTAAAGCAAATCTGTCAGCAGCTTTTTACTGACTAAATTAAAGGCAATGTACAATGGGGCTTCCTATCATGAACTAGGAGCCTTATTTTAATCCATCGCTTCAACACTGGCACATAAGCTTTAAAAGTTTAATGCAAATTTGGAGCCCATTGAACCATTGAAATTTGAGCCCATTACCCTGTACTGCAAATGACCGACACAGTTCGGGCCATTTGACTCTTTACCAACACCCCTATGCCTGCATATAAACACACACTCTGTTTACAGGTTGGACTGTGCAGGGCTTTAATTTTACACACTTCTGTTAATTACTATAGGGGACTTCTATAAGCGATACTATGATTACTCATAAAGATCAATGCAGTACATATGTACTGCATTACACAATCACATCAGGGTTTGATTGCTTCAGCCTGCTGGAGACAAGCTGAACTATCGCCAATGTCAGACAGCCCGGGAGGCATCGAAGAAGGCAAAATTTGAAACCTATTCGCACATGCTTGTTCTGTAAATAAATTTGAATCCTCATCTTATGCCCCACTTGTGCCTAGGAGGCAGGTTGAGGGCGGCACAGTGTGTGCGGCTGCACACAGAGAAAGCAAGGCCCCTGCATGCGCCACATTTTAAATTATTTGGGTTGAAAAAAAAAAAAAATTAAACTTAGATCTCACTCTGTGCGCACATAGAGGCTCCACAGGATTTATGTAGAGGCATTGCGCCATAAATCCTGTGAGCCTCTGCACCACTAGGGGATTATTAAGATCGGGTGCAGGAAATGATGGATTTAATCACTCCCCAATGTGTTGCAAAACACACTCTCTCCGAATCAGTTAGATAAGTTAACCCACAGATCTTATATAAGCCAAATACACTTGATGGTTACGAAACAAACTCTCTCCGAATCAGTCGGATAAGTTAACCCACAGATCTTAGATAAGCCAAATACACTTGATGGTTATGGTTGTTGCTTGAATATTCCAAAACACAAACTATACAGTCCATAGAACGTTACTGTAATAAATTTCACTCACCGTTCCCAGCTCCACAGGAACCTTTTTAGTTCATGTTGGGAAACACAGGAGAGAAGCTTTCCAGTCATATAAGCCTGACTGATTTACTAAATGGTTCTCCACAGAAGGTGAGAGCCAGCATTCCTCTAAAGTAATGGTGATGTGTACACGATGATAAGAAAGACAGACCTTGCTTCCCAGACTAGTG